>NC_133790.1:648612-923075 GCF_003597395.2 Chelonoidis abingdonii
TGAAAGACTTTATATGTCTTAATTTTTCGTTATAAATCATCTTGTACAAGTGATAAGTAATGGAGCATGATACATAAAAATCTACAAATATTAGAAAGATGCAAACACCAAGGTGTGGAATTATTTAGCATGGCATTAAAAGTTATTAGGTGAAGTCAAGAAAAGATCTACAGAAGCCTTACAGAACTGAAGTTGCATCCGTGTTCAATTGTAACCCTTACTTTTAGCTTTAGCATCTATAATTTTGACTAGGAAAATTAGTTTGTCTGGAAAATTGTCATATTTATTCTGAAGTGATAAATGAAGGTGTGCAAATTCAGAAGAAAATTGGTCAGACTCTGTTTGAGTGACAGGCCATTACAAAGAAAACAACCACAATTTAAAATTTTGACTGGTGTTCCTTTGGGTCCCTCTGTCTCAGAATTTACTTGTTACCATCCCTTTCTGTCTGCTTAGTTAAACCTTCCTTTCATTTAGTAAGCTATCTGAATGTGAAGAAGTTAGGTTGTAAATAGGGCAGTTATTTTATCCATTGTAACAGTAGCAGTGTGTGCGTGATTGAGAGGGAGGTAGCAGGAGTGGGCTCATGATTTAGGGCTGTATGTGATGTGTATTTCAGATTGTATGATCAGTAAAGGTTTTGGGATATTTATCTGCCTGCCCTCAACCCTTTATTTTTATACTTTAAAATGCTTGTTTTTTGCCTGTAACGGTCTTAGGTGTACCAGTCTGTCTTGTGGTTTTATACTGAGGCCCATCATGGGCTGTCTGAGCATATTTCACCTTTAAGGTTGTTGTCACACTTCAGGGCTACAGTCCCAGTATCCCTCTCATGGTCCAGCTAGGGTGCCCACTCTAGGCTCACAGCTCTTCAGCCATCACTTCTCTTGGGCTATGTTTACACTACAAGCTAACTGTGATTCCCAGGCTCATGTGCACTGTATAAATAGCTCTGGAGCCATGGTAGCACAGGTAGTGGCAGAGAAGGCACTGCTGAGCCGAAGTGAGTATAAACCTGAAACTGATGGGTGCGTATTCAGGGCTCAGCTGTTCCTCTACTGCCTCTACTCATGCTACTATGGCCACGCTGCTATTTACTAGCAAACAGGAGCAGCTAACGGGGGAGTTTAGAGAGGGAATGGGAGAGCTACATACACCAGATTAACATTCTCTAAATGTAAGGCAATAACACCCTCCCTCCCCCGCCATGATTAAAAATACAAAATAAAACAAAAAAATTCAGAAAAACAAAACCCAACCAAAAAAAAAAAAGGCTGCAGGAGTAAAAAGAATGTAGGCAGAGTCCAGCAACAGAGCAGGGTCTATCCAGTTTATGCACTGAGTGCAGCATGGATGATTACCTGCCTTGTGTGCGGGTGGCGTATGTGTGCATTTGGGGCAAGGAGCTTCTGGCCCTCACAGAATGAGTATAGGCCTTGAGATCAAAGTGGCTGACTGGAGGAGCTAAGGGAGACAGAGAGGTACATAGAGGAGACTTTCTTGGACACAGTAGAATAGTTCTATCCCCAGTCTGACAACCTCTGCACTGCTAAGGAGGATGAAAGTCTCAGGGAAGGAGAACATCAAAGTGGAGCAGAGGGAAATGATCCCATGGTCGGGATCTTCCCGCCAGATGAAGTCATGTATCTTCTTGCACTTAGAATACCCCTCTGGGGGAGGGAATCCCAGTTATTAGGAAGAGACAGGTAATAGTAATGGGGGATTTGATCATTAAAAATATAGATAGCTGGGTTTGTAATGACTGGGAAAACTGCATGGTGAATTGCCAGCTGGATGTGAAGATTACAGATCTCTTGAAACATGTGGACAGGTTTCCGTGTAGTTCTGGGGAGGAGCCAGTGGTTGATGGATCACTTGATGATTACCTGTTCTGTTCATTCCTTCTGGGACACCTGGCATTGGCCACTGTTGGAAGACAATACTGGTCAAGATGGACCATTGGTGTGACACAGTATGGAAGTTCTTATGTTCTTATATTCTTATATTCAGCTTGTTCACGTATGTGTACTCAAACAAGGGAATCTTACCCCCAGTTTGTAGCCTTGGATAGAGACCACTTCTTTCTTCCTCCTGGCTGGGTTTTTTCCAGGCTGCACAGTTCCCTGCCTATACCATGAGTTCCCCATCAAGTCAGATTACCTAATCAGGATGACTTTGCGTTCTCTGCAGAGGCTATAAACAGCATAATTGCCCACACTTAAGTTATCACACAGCCCTTTCTAAGCAAGCACATTTATTCTTAAGGAGAAAGCATTACTGAGAAAACATTAAAATAATAAAAGAATCTATATCTGTGTTAATAAGTTTACTGGAGATCACTCCTAACTCCAGCAAGGGCTTTGGCAGTTGATCGGTTCTTCAGATCCCACCAAGGGTTTTTCTGTGGTCACAAATTCATAGCAGCTTTTGCGCAGAACAAGAACACCCAGGAATCGATGAATCCCTCCTTAATGCAGCATGGGACTTTGAGGTCTTCTGATTCCAGGAACAGGTAATCAGCAGACAATGGGTTTTTCCTTAGGGCATAGCTTCTAAATGTTGGGTCAGGTGGTGGGAATTTGCATTAACTTCCTCCCAAGTATTTACTAGTAAACCCAGTCAACTTAGTCTCAAAAGTTCCTCCTTGTCTGGCACATTGTTCAAAGTAGTCTTTTGAGGCTTATACAGTAGAACCTCAGAGTTACAACCTGAATGGAGGTTGTTTGTAACTCTGAAATGTTCTTAACTCTGAAAAAATGTTATGGTTCTTTCAAAAGTTTATGACTGAACATTGACTTAATACAGCTTCTACTATGCAGAAGAAAAATACTGCTTTTAACTATCTTAATTTAAATGAAACATGCACAGAAACAGTTTCCTTATCTTGTCAAATCTTTTTTTAAACTTTCCCTTTACTTTTTTAGTAGTTTATATTTAACACAGTATTGTATTGTATTTGCTTTTTTGTGTGTCTCTGCTGCTGCCCAATTGCATACGTCTGGTTACAAATGAGGTGTGTGGTTGACCGGTCAGTTGTTCACTCTGGTGTTCGTAATTCTGAGGTTCTACTGTAACATTTCCCAGGGTTTACGGTGGTAACGCTTCTTCCTTAGAGAAGTTACATACAATCCCACAATAAGACATAAATTTTGCATTTATAATACAATGGTTCTCCAAAACTAATTAAACTTAATTCAATAAGATCTCCCAAAGATACTTCAGGAAATTGCTATATCTTTCTCAGTTATCTGGCAAGTTTAACTTAATGATAACAGATTTTTTTTTGTCTGGTAACCAGGAAAGTCTTCATTACAATTTAGTAAATTGGAATAACCTCTTAAGGAAGATGATGGAAATTCCATCACTTAGGCTTTTAAAAATAGATTATAAAAGTTCTCAAAAATCTTGTAGAAGGATCAGTTATGCCCTGGTGCAGAGGCAAGAGTATGGATTAAGTCTAATGTCTTTTCCATCTCTCATTTCTGTATTCTGGAATTAATAGTATTTGTATTTCTTTCCAGCTTTATGTATCTCTGCCTTGTCTATCTTTGAATTATAAGCAGATTGAGGTGGTGCTTCTGATACTGCAGGAATAGTTATTGGTTTCTGGAAAAGGAGATGATCCAAAACGTGTTAAAGCTCTTCTTCTTCTCACACAGCCACTGAAATGAGTCTGATGGGTAGACAGAAAAATCTTTTATGTAGCCAGATATGCCAGCAGGAATAAATGAAGAATGTGAGATGAGTGCTAACTCCTAGCCCATTTCATGAGCCTTGTGTTTGATACACACTCCGCATCTTTACATGCTGCACAAAATGTTGCATTGTGTTCATGGATGTGTTGCAGGATTAGCCCTCACAAGCACCCTGATTGCTTCCTGATTTCACAAAGTCCATCTGTCTGGTAGGGGCTGAGTTTGATGTAATTTTCTGATATTTTATTGTTAGTAAAATAAGTAGCAGTGAATGGACTAAATGCAAGAAACTCAATGAGAGGAGGGGTGGGATCTGTCAGTGGCTGGAGCAGCACATGTGTACATACATTCTCAGCGCGATGGGTCCCTTTATTCCTTTGGTTTTCTTGGTTGATTAAACACAGGAGGTAACTGGTTTGATGGATAAGGGGCCTGTGGTGGGCATAAGGTACCTAGACTTCAACAAGGCTTTTGACACAGTACTGATAAAGAAGCTGGAGAAATGTAGGCTTGACATAACTATCATTAAGTGGAGACATAATTGGTTAAATGACCACAAACAAAGAGTAACTATTAATGGAATTATGTCAGATTGGAGGGGGGTCTTAAGTGGGGTTCCACAGGGATCCTTTCTGGGTCTGGTAGTGTTTAACATCTTTATTAATGATGTGGATGTAGGTATATAGAGCAGACTGATCTAGTTTGCAGATGACACAAAGCTAGAGGGGGTTTCCAATATTTTGGAGGGTAGAACTAAAATTCAGAGGGACCTTGCTAACTTGGAGAACTGGGCAATAGCCAACAAAAAGAAATTCAACAAAGATAAGTGTGAGGTGCTACACTTAGGGAAGAAAAAACAAATGCACAAATATGGAAAGGGGGATAACTGACTTGATGGCAGCACTGCTGAAAAGGATCTGGGAGTTGTAGTGAATCCACATCCTCAACATGAGGAAACAATGCGATACTGTTGGAAACAAAGCAAATCCAATTTTAGGTTGCATTAACAGAGGCATAGCATGCAAGCCACAGGAGGTGATCGGACCACCCTATTCGGCACTGGTTAGGCCTCAGCTGGAGTACTGTGTCCAGTTTTGGTCACCAATGTATAGAAAGGTTGTAAAGAAACTGGAAAGGATCAGAGGTGAGTGACAAAGATGATCAAAGGGATGGAATGCAAGCCATCTGAGTAGAGGCTGAAGTAACTGCTTTGAGCAGAGGGTTAGACTAGATGACATTCTATGCTTCTAACTGGGTATGTTTAGTTTTGAAAAAAGATTAAGGGAGGAAATGACGACAGCCTTCAAATATTTGAAAGGCTGCCATGAAAAAGATGGAGAAAAGTTGTCCTGCCCGCTGTGGCAAGAGAGAACAAGAGGCAATGATTTCAAACTACACACAGCACATTTAAATTAAATCTTAGGGAAAAACTTTCTAACTGTAAGAACAGTAGGACAGACTGCCTAAGGAGGTCATGGAAGCTCCTTCACTGAAGGTATTGGTTTAACACAACAAATACTGCATTTTTGCAGGAGGTTAAAGTAGATCAGGGTTCTCAACTTTTTTCTTTCTGAGCTCCCCTCCCCCAATGCTACAAAAACTCCATGGTCCACCTGTGCCACAGCAACTGTTTTTCTGCATATAAAAGCCAGAGCCAGGATTAGAGGGTAGCAATCAGGGCAATTGCCTGGGGCCCCCCACCATAGGCAGCCCTGCAAAGCTTAGTTGCTCAGGCTTGGGCGTCAGCCCCGGATGGCAGGGCATAGGCCCCCGGGCTTCAGCCCCATACTGAGGGAGGCTTCATCTTTCTTCCCTGGGCTCCAGCAAGTCTAATACCAGCCCTTGGCAGACCCCCTGAAACCAGCTCGCAGCCCCACAATAGGCCTCGGACCCCTGGTTGAGAACCACTGGACTAGATGACCCTTGCAGTGCTTTCTAACCCGGGGATTCTATGATTCTGTGGCTGCGTGCCACCAAATAGCTCGGCTCTGAGGGTACGTCTACACTACGGGATTATTCTGATTTTACATAAACCGGTTTTATAAAACAGATTGTATAAAGTCGAGTGGACGTGGCCACACTAAGCACATTAATTCGGTGGTATGCGTCCATGGTCCGAGGCTAGCGTCGATTTCCGGAGCGTTGCACTGTGGGTAGCTATTCCATAGCTATCCCATAGTTCCCGCAGTCTCCCCCGCCCCTTGGAATTCTGGGTTGAGAGTCCAGTGGCTGATGGGCAGAAATCATATTCGCGCTGTGCTGGGTAACTGTGCATCATTCTTCCTTCCTCCGGGAAAGCAACAGCAGACAATCATTCACGCCCTTTTCCCTGGATTGCCCTGGCAAGAGCAAGGCAAATACGCACGCATGGAGCCGTTCACTTTTTTTTTTTTTTTTTTTTTTATTTTTTACAGTCACCGTAAGTTGTACTGATGCCGTCGCACAGAGCGACACTCCAGCGCTACACACAGCAGCAATTCATTGCTTATTGTGTGATGCAGAGACGGTTACCAGTCATTCTGTACCATCTGCTGCCGGATAAATTGGCAATGAGATGACGGTTACCTCCTCTGTACTTGTGCTGCTATCATGGGTGCCCCTGACTGATCGGCGGGGCCGCAAAAGAAAAATGGGAATGACTCCCCGAGTCAATCCCTCCTTATGTTTCTAAAAATAGTCAGTCCTAGAATATAAGCCAGTGTACTAGAGAACCAGTGGTATCAGAGAGCAACAGCTGCTCCGGTCAGATCCCGCCAGAAATGATGAGCTACATGTCATTGACAGGGGTGCCCCTGGCAACACCCACCCGTGCTTCCTCCTCCCCAGCCTACTCTGAGGCTACCATGCAGTGCCCCATCGTTCATGAATAAAAGAACAGGATAAAGAAGACAGTCGAGCTTGTTAGTAGAAATAGAAGAGTGGGTAGGCAGCCCCCGGGGCACGGCAGGCAGGATACGATTACGGGGGCGTCGCGGGGAGAGGAGCTCGCGAACATCCGCTGGAAGCCAGACCGTACAGAACTTTTACTTTACACATGAAAGGGAGGACAGCCCCGAGACTGTTACCACCCGTTCTGGTCCATCTACTGGGAGTGATGCAGGAATCAACTAATTTTCCAGGCCCCCAGCTGGCCGCACAGGCCAAGCCAAGGTAGTGAACATTAAGCATTGGAGTCACTCACGAGGTTGAATAAGACTGTATACCAGTCCTACTTGCACCCTCCTTCCACCGGGGAGGGAAGGAGCGAAGACTGCCTTACTGCTGCAAGCTGCGTCACCAGCTAGCGTCAGTAGATCATGAGAGTAACACTGAAAGAAGTCCAAGACGATTTATGTTCCCTTTTCTTCACGATGGATGGGGGGATAAACTCGAGGAGCTATTCCCTGATTATCACGCCCGACACCTGTGTTTGAACCTACAAATATTGGGAGCTCAGCCAAGAATGCAAATACCTCGGCAGACTGCGTGGACTGTGGGATAGCGATCCTCAGGACCCCCTCCCATCCATCGAGCGTCCATCTGAGTCTCTGCTTCCCGTTAGCGCTTGTCACGCAGCATCATGTAGCCCTGGAATTTTTTCAAACGCTTTGTGCATTTTCGCTTCTGAACAGGAGCTTTGATAGAACAATTGCTTTCTCCCATACAGCATCAATCCAAGTATCATCCGATGGTCCATGCATGGAGCTCTTTTAAGATTTAGGGAAACTGCAATGCCAGACCCGTGCTGATCAGAGCATCCAGCGCTGGGCAACAGGAATGAAATCGAAATTTTCACCGGCGCTTGTCCTGGTTTACCCTGGCCACGTGCGAGTGGGCCGGAGTTCAGGATGCGTGTACAAAAGCGGTCCGATACTGGTCGCAACTGTGGGATATCCGCCCCGGGGCCAATACCAGTCGATTTGAGCCACCACTAACCCTAATCCGATATGGTAATACCGATTTTTAGCGCTACTCCTCTCATTGAGGAGGAGTACAGAAACCGATTTAAAGAGCCCTTTATATCGATATAAAGGGCCTCGTAGTGTGGACGGGTACAGCGTTAAATCGGTTTAACACTGCTAAAATCGGTTTAAACGCATAGTGTAGACCAGGCCTGAGCCTCAGCAAGAGCTGTCTCTCAAACCAGACTGTGAAATGTCAGGACAAATGGAAACACTCGGACCAGAGATAAGATGGATACTTTGTGATTCCAGATAACAATCGTGTGAATTTTTCACTAAAAATAATTTACCAATATGTGGCTGCACGTTTCTCGATTCCTGCGAGTCTCATATGGTAGTTCATTATAGCTCCTAGGGATTTCATTTCTGTTGCTGCAAATTGGTCTGTGACCAAAATGAGTGACCAGGTCCAATCAGCCCAGGCTCCCCCAGCAATGGAACTTCCAAATGGAAATGGGAAAACCCACCTCATTTGGAGTTCTTCATAACCTCAAAGGGGCTCATCGTGTTTCATGAGTGCAGGACCAGGGTCAGAAATAGTTCAAGTTCTGTCGTGGGTTAGAGTGCACATTATTAAACGAGATGGGATGTGTTCTGACTGGTGCAGTAGAATATTTAGTGCTGGAAATTGATGAGGTTGCTCTAGTAGTTCCCTTTCTGTGATGGAAAGAAGAACACTTGCATGGGGATGAGACATTCTAATCCAGCTGTGGGTCCTTTTAGGGACGTTTATAGAGCAGCATATTCCTTTCCTGTCTCTGTCCACCTTGCTGATTAGCCGTTTTTGTATATGAGAACGGACAAGCTGCCTCACTTAGAAATAAACACGGTGGCTCAGAGGAAAGAGGAGTGGAGTTCACACTGGCACAGTGCCATTTAGAAATTGTAGCCCCCGCTATATTTTCCTGACAAGGAACATGGTCCGTGTGAATTATTGCTGTCTCACCTAGAGTTAGGAGTTGGTAATACATAGGGTAACCGTTTTGGCTGGTACTATCCCCTTTACCCTGTCCCAGGCATCCCAGTCTTTTCTGGGAAAACTGGGCATTTGTCCTGTATGCTCTTGCCCAATAGGCACAAGCAAATGAGATAAATGCTCACTTTTGCCAAAAAAGTGGGGTACGGAGATATGTTTGGGTGGGGTGGGAGGTGAGTGGCAATGCCAGCCCTGCATGGCGGGGCTCGGGTGAGCAGTGACCCCAGCTGGCTTCGTCCAGACCCATACATTGGGGGGGCCCTAAGGCCAACCCTGCATGGGGGAGGAGCGGACTTGGGTAGCCCTGTGTGCATGGGAGGGTGGAGGAAGAGTCCTCGAGGCAGCCCCAAATGCACGGGTGGAGGGGCACTTGAGCAAGTGGTTTGGGCCAGCCCTGCGTAGTGTCCCATTTTCCCTTTTGGAAATGTGGTCACCCTAGTAATACAACCAGTGACCAGGCTATTACAGAGACATCCTGCTCTACTGCGGCAAAAGATTGTGATATTTAGATCTCACTTCTAGCAAGCTTTCTTTTTTCAATGTCTTCTGGCTGATTGGGCTGGGTAAGAGGCTGTTGTCCCAAAGTTTCTGAACAAATGCAGTTTAGTTCAGCCAGAAACATTCTCTTGCTGATTGTGAAGGTTGATTGGAAAACTAGGATGAAATAGCCATTTTCTTCTTGTGAGGAGATGGCTGTGGTTACACAAGCCCCTGTAAGCATATGACTTCTTGGCCAAATCCTATAGGTGTCTTGGCACAGGACATGGAGGGGAGTCCCTGATACTGGTACCATCTGGTGCTGAGCAGCTTCTCCCTCCCTGGTCTTGGCATAGGACGTGGAGGGGAGCTCCAGTCCCTGCTACTGGTACCAGCTGGTGCTGAGCAGCTTCTCCCTCCCTGGTCTCAGCATCAGTGTATTATTCCCCTTTGCAGACAGCTGGGTTAGCCTCTGTGTTAGGTGTAAGATCTTGGAACATGACTGAAAAGAGCAGTGAGTTATACCAGGAACATTGTCAGTTTGACAAGGAATAATGCTGTTCGCAATGTCATGGGTGTTGTGGCTGACCCCTGGTTTCAGCCCCAAATCAAAGTAGTGTCTTATTCTTGGAAAGAAGCAACTTCTTTTCTTCAGCAGGTTTTGTCTTCATTGTTCTTAGGTTTCAACAAAAAGAGAAACCTTATGCTGTGTAACTCACTGCATGGAGGCAGTAACATTGTTCTCCTGAGGCCTGTCCTATAGTGATTTATATAGCATTTCACTGTGGTGGTGCTTTCCACTGGACATGATGGGATGGCGAGCCCGGGCTGTGGGAAGGGTGTGTTTTCCCTTTGAAGCAGAGATTTTTACCTGTACTGTCCCCCTGCATTGGGACTCAGCTATTCTGCTGTGCATAGCTACTGTTAGGGAACAGGTAGCTGCATGCAGTTGTCCCTGTTTCTAAACATGTCTTTCTGCATGTTGCTCATCATCACTGGAGGTTACAGACATGGAAAATGACAATAAAAAATATAAAATTAGCTGTTAGAAATTATCCAAGTGCAAATAAACATCTAGGAAATTCTGGACAATTGCTAGGCAGGAGTTGTGCAATGACTGCTGCTTGATCTAGTAGACGTGATTGTTTCACTGGTATATTCATCCTTAATGACTTCTCCCTGTCTGTTTGCTGTACTCACCTGTTGGCCAGGGGCTGCCTTTTTTATTGTGTGTACAGTGTCTCTCACAATAAGGCCCTGATTGCCACTATTTCTCATGTAGGGTGACCAGATGTCCCGATTTTATAGAGACAGTCCCGATTTTTTAGTCTTATATAGGCTCCTATTAGCCCCCCACCCCCTGTCCTGATTTTTCACACTTGCTGTCTGGTCACCCTATTCTCATGCTTGTTTCTGAGATATCTAACTTTCATGGATCCACAGGGCATGATATAGATATCTTTACAAGGGTGAGCCCTGCAGCTGTACAACTCTCTGGGACTTGGCCCTTTGGCTTTAAGCAAGGCCGAAAGAGCTTGAAATCCTGTTCAAGACTTACCCTGTTGGGAGCTATGCAATCAGCAGATGTTTGCAGAGACACAAGACAGCCTTTCCAAAACAAAACAGCACTTATTAGTCTTCTGGAATACCATATTTTAGGCTCATTAAGACAGAATGGAAAAGCACAGCTTATATGTACTTGTGCACGCTTGGAAGCACGGTAGCCTCTCTTGCCCAGCACCGACTGAGAAGGATTCAGATCCCTCATTCCCCTTGCACTGAGCAGCAGCCCTTAAAACAGTCTGCTGGTACTTCACATGTTCCTCCCTTGGCTGACGGTTGTTAAAAAGCTGGTCCTTGGTCTTCCATTGTCTCTCCAACGTTCATATGTTGACAGTTCTTGATGGTTCATTCACACCAACCCAGACGTGACTAGCCGGACAGCTACACAGCAAAAACCTGCCACAGCAAGTCTCAGAGCGTGAGTAAGTTGACCCAGGCTCTGAGACTCGCTGTCATGGGTTTATTTTTGCTGTGTAGACATATGCTAGGAGATCAGCACCTCTCTTATTGCCCTGTCCCAGGAAAGAAAATAACCTCCTGAGTCTCCTAATAGGTTACTGTTCAAAAGTGAGGCAGGTGGGGGGGGGAACTAATAACATAGAATGGCCATACTGGGTCAGACCAAAGGTCCATCTAGCCCTGTATCCTGTCTTCTGACAGTGGCCAATGCTGGGTCCCGAGAAGGAATAAACAGAACAGGTAATCATCAAATGATCCATCCCCTGTCACCTATAACCAGCTTCTGGCAAACAGAGACTAGAGACACCAGCCATCTCTGCCCATCCTGGCCAATTGATGAACCAATCCCCCATGAACTTATATATTCTGTTTAAACCCTGTTATAATCTTGGCCTTCTCAACATCCTCTGGCAAGGAGTTCCACAGGTTGACTGTGCATTGTGTGAAGAAATACTTCCTTTTGTTTGTATGAAACCTGCTGCCTATTAATTTCATTTGGTGACCCCTAGTTCTTGTGTTATGAGAAAGAGTAAATAACACCTCCTTATTTACTTTCTCCACACCAGTCATGATTTTATAGACCTCTATCATATCCCCCCATAGTTGTCTCTTTTCCAAGCTGAAAAGTCCCAGTCTTGTTTAATCTCTCCTCATACGAAAGCCGTTCCAGACCCCTAATCATTTTTGTTGCCCCTTTCAGAACCTTTTCGAATTTCAATATATCTTTTTTGAGATGGGGCAACCACATCTGTACACAGTATTCAAGATGTGGGCATACCATGGATTTATAGAGGCAATATGATATTTTATGTCTTATTGTCAATACCTTTCTTAATGATTCCCAACATTTTGTTAGCTTTTTGACTGCTGCTGCACACTGAATGGATGTTTTCAGAGAACTATCAACAGTGACTCCATGATCTCTTTCTTGAGTGGTAACAACTGCACATATTTTTCATAAAAATGCAGAATTTCCCCAGGATCTCCACACAAACACATAAACAACGAGTCTGGTGGCACCTTAAAGACTAACAGATTTATTTAGGCATAAGCTTTTGTGGGTTAAAAACCCACTTCTTCAGATGCATGGAGTGAAAATTTCAGATGCAGACATAAATATACTGGCACATGAAGAGAAGGGAGTTACCTTACAAGTGGAGAGCAAGTGTTGATAAGGCCAGTGCAGTCGGGGTGAATGTGGTCCACTACCAATAACTGATGAGGAGGTGTCAATACCAAGAGAGGGAAAATTGTTTTTGTAGTGAGCCAGCCACTCCCAGTTTCTATTCAAGCCAAATTAATGGTGTTAAATTTGCAAATGAATTGTAGCTCTGCAGTTTCCCTTTGAAGACTGTTTTTGAAGGGTTTTTTTTGAAGAAGGATGGCTACTTTTAAATCTGTTATAGAATGTCCAGGGAGATTGAAGTGTTCTCCTACTGGCTTTGTTACATTCCGATGTCTGATTTGTGTACATTTATTCTTTTACATAGAGACTGTCCGATTTGGCCAATGTACATGGCAGAGAGGCATTGGTGGCAAATGATGGCGTATATCACATTAGTACATGTGCAGGTGAATGAACCCCTGATGATGTGGCTCATGTGGTTGGGTCCTACTCGCTAGAGTAGATCTGAGGACAGAGTAGGCAATGGAGTTTGTTACACAGATTGGTTCCTGGTTTAGTGTTTCTGTGGTGTGTTCTGTAGTTGCTGATGAGTATTTTCTTCAGGTTAGGGGGTTGTCTGTAAACGAGGACTGGCCTGCCTCCCAAGGTCTGTGAGAGTGAGGGATCGTTTTCCAGGATAGGTTGTAGATTGATGTGCTGGAGAGGTTTTAGCTGGGGACTGTACATGATGGCCAGTGGTGTTCTGTTTTCCTTGTTGGGCCTCTCCTGCGGTAGGTGACTTCTGGGTACCCTTCTTGCTCTGTCAGTCTGTTTCCTCACTTTCTTAGGTGGGTTTTGTAGTTTTATGAATGCTTAATAAAGATTTTGTAGGAGGATAGTGGCCTGTAGAATGTGGTGTCGGAGAGTTGTTCATAATCCAATCTGTTCATGATGACTACAGCACCTCCTTTGTTAGCCCCTTTGATTATAATACCAGAGTTGTTTCTGAGGCTGTGGATGGCATTCTGTTCTGCATGGCTGAGGTTATGGGGCAAGTGATGCTGTTTGTTCACAGTTTCAGCCTGCTCATGTTTGCAAAAGCACTCTATGTAGAAGTCCAGTCTGTCAGTTCGACTGTCAGGAGGAGTCCATGCAGATCCTCTGATCCCACTGAGGAGTACCAAAAGAAACTACACCATCTGTTCAAGAAACTGCCTGCTATAGCACAGGAACAAATCTACACAGACACACCCCTAGAGCTCTGACGAGCGGTATTTTATCTGCTACCCAAGATCCATAAACCTGGAAATCCTGGACGCCCCATCATCTCAGACATTGGCACTCTTACAGCAGGATTATCTGTTCATCTGAGAGGGAGACTAATGTTAATAAACAGCTGAAAGATGGGCTTAAACAAAAGTCAGTGAATGTTGCTTTGTGAAGCAAATAGCCTCCTGGGACCATTGTAAATTAAAAGAAGCAGATTCACAGATCACATTATCAGTCATGTTTATTTTTCCATAAAATCTGCTTACATGGTAATATGAGCATAAGTTCTTCAAGTGCTGGCCCCTATGTATATGCCACACATGGGTGTGACGCTGGCAGACCCTGTGCCAGCTCATGCCAAGGCCCCAGCCTCACTGAACACTGACAAATACAGATATGGAAGCCAGTCGGCTTGCCTGTGTGTTAGTGTTGTTAAAATACTTATCAGAGTTATAATAATGTGTTTAGTGTTGAGACTTTATGGAATAGTTGTAGGATGGTGCATGTGTTAATCCTGCTTATAATAGCTGTATCCCATGTTTTAAGGTAATGTTTAAATGTTTGCATGCACAAGCCCACATCCCATCATAGCCTGAATGCTGGGGGAAAGGAATAAAAATGCCTGTTAAGGAGAAATTGGCACCAGTATGCTGCTTGGAATTTGGAGAGGGTAACATTTCTAAGCATAAGTGAGGGATCCTCGAGCTGTTTGGCTTGGGTTAGCCCTAAAAGACGTAGAAGCTTCTATTTCCCTTGGATTTAAGATAATGCATTTGTATGCTTACCTGCTTTAACCTTAGAACTCTTATTTCCTTTTCCTAGTTAATAAATCTTTAGTTAGTTTATTACAGGGTTGGCTACAAGTGTTGTCTTTGGTGAGAGATTTAGGGTACGATTAATCTGAGGTAAGTGAACTGGTCCTTTGGGACTGGGAGTAACCTCAATATTGTTGTGATTTTTGGTATTAGGGACTATCTATCACAGAGGCAGGTTTCCTGGGGTGGTAAGATAGACCGGAGTGCCCAAGGGGATTATCTGTGACTCCATGGCAAGGCTGTTTTAGTGGTTGTGGAGTTCACACGTGTTACTTAGTTGGTGAGAGCTAAGAACATATAACCAATTTGGGGTTTGTGTTCTGTTTCCTGACAGTCTGCCCTGAAGTTGGCGCTCATGTTCATTAGCCCTTCCAGGTAGCGTGATGGAGGGTATGCACCTCCATGCACCTGAAATCGGAGATTTGTAGCAAGCAGTATCTACTGGTCTGTGGCAATGTGGACTGACTCCTCCCCAAGTTCCTTCTTATGCCGCATTGCCTGAGGCAGAGTCTTCTGTGTGAACTGTAGTCCTTGTTCTTCACTGGATCTGTAACTAATATATACTGTACATAGTTTTATAGTTTTAGTAGTTTACTGGTCTAGTAGTTTATAGCAAGTTCAATTCTCCTGCGCCCAGGAGTTTTCCTTGCTGTGAGGACGTTGTACCCAGAGTCCTGGGGTTTAAGAACAGTATCTCCTGTTCCCACTCCTCCATCAGCAACAAACATTAGCACTGCCTTTATTGTCTTGGAGATGCTCCCATTGCTGCCAAATGAACCATTTGCCTCTCTTTCGCTCCCTGAACCCGTGAGGGACAGGAGGTTGGTTTGAAGAAACATCTCATGGAGAAGGATATGAGCCCACATTCATACCCAGGTCAGGGAGACCCCCACATATAGCAGCCTCAGGCAGGGCTTTGCTGCCCCTTTCAAAGACTTGCATGATTTTTCTAGTGTTCTGCCAGAGCACTGCAACTGACATAACGTACAGGCTGCTAGGACTCAGTGTGGGCATGGTTGTGATGGGGTATACAGAGGCCCCATGCTCAGCAACATAGGGCTAATGTGGGCACAGGTGGCACACCCCAAGCCGCACCTGTGAGAGACCTGGGGAAAGAGGCTGACTGAAGGCAGGAGCTCCTCTGGTGGCTGTTGCCCCTCCCTGAAGGAAGGAAATGCCTGATGCTAACTCACCTTTTGAGGGGACTATTCCTCTATATTTGACTGAACTAAGTTGGGGCCTCAGCTTGATCAGAGCTCTCAGAAGGCAGAGAGCTTTACCACCATTGCAGGATAATTCATTTGTGTTAATTCCTTTTTTTTTTTTTTTGGTTCATGGACAGTCCTGGAAGAGAGAGACTCTGGGGGCTCAGCTGGAGGCCTGAGTCTCTTATGGCTGGAACCAGCGTGGGAAAACACGCTGCCATTGCAGAGCAGAGGCCTGGGTGAGGACAGTGGCTGCCTGGGCCACTTGGGGGAAGGAACCCTAGTGACAATGTTATGCAGAAAGTGAGTCAGAACATGTCTAGGTGTCAGAGTGGTAAAAATACAAGCCTGTGTCTACCCAGATTTCCCACTTTGCTGGCACTGATGGAGCTTCAGCAGTGTTACACTAACAACGTGAGAATTACCTAAAATTCCCAGTGTGTGTGTGAGACTGCAAGTGAGAGATCACATGCATGTTTTCGGCCTCATCATCTGTCTTCTGTGGTGTCACTGAATATGGTGTTCAGGTGTCTAAACATTGGAGTTTGGATCTCCGGATGGAGTCAGCCCCCTCCCCTTTAGTTGCACAGCCCTCTTCAGTGGCCCAGATCATGCTGGATTAACAGTACCTCCAAATGAATAGCTGCTGACCCAATATTGATACAGGAGTAAATTATTCAGCATGTCTTATTTGGGAATTCAGAGGCTCCATGATGAAATCTACAAAACTATATATGTCTCTGACATTCTGGGGTTTCATTATTTTGTCTTCAGTTATTCACAAAGTCTGCTTGTTAGCCTCTCAAAGCTCTGGTGGAATTGTAAGCGATCCTGTGACCCTGGGCTGATGAGAGGCAGGAGGCTGCATTAAGTACCACTTTCTGCTTTTTGTTCTCCGCAGCTTTTCTTTTCACACCGCTCCTCCAAAGCCCCCAAATCCTTGTGCTTAGAGTAAAATAAATGGGGCTGTATCTGTCCCTGTTGACTACACATACTGGATGCCATTAACAATCTTTAGTTATTGGCAGCTCATAGGGATATGAAGAAGACAGGTCCCTTCCAGTTTACAGTATGTGCCCTGTCTGCAATGAACATGTTATTTGCACAGTCAGAAAGCAACAAAGAGGCAAAATATTCTTTGAGCAAATATCTTAATGGGAATGCTAGGGCAGTAGCTAAACAGGAAGGTACAAAACGTAGGCAAAAGAATGATGTACCCCAGGGAGCTCTGTGTCATAAACAGATAGTTAAGGGTTAATGTCTTTTACCTGTAAAGGGTTAAGAAGCTTAGTAAACCTTGCTGACACCTGACCAGAGGACCAATAAAGGGACAAGATACTTTCAAATCTTGATGGGGAGAAGTCTTTTGTTTGTGCTCTTTGTTTTGGGGGTTGTTCACTCTTGGGACTGAGGAACCAGACGTCCATCCAGGCTCTCCAAATCTTTCTGAATCAATCTCTCATGTTTCAAACTTGCAAGTAACAGCCAGGCAAGGTGTGTTAGTCTTATTGTTGTTTGCTCAACTTGTAAATGTTCCTTTTTTGCTGAGAGGATTTTACGTCTGTTTGCTGTAACTTTGAACCTAAGGCTAGAGGGGGTTCCTCTGGGCTATACGAATTTGATTACCTTGTAAAGTATTTTCCATCCTGATTTTACAGAGATGATTTTTACCTTTCTTCTTTAATTAAAACCTTTCTTTTTAAGAACCTGATGGATTTTTCCTTGTTTTAAGATCCAAGGGGTTTGGATCTGTGTTCACCAGGGAATTGGTGAAGCCTCTCAAGGCTGCCCAGGGATGGGAAGGTTTTGGGGCGGGACAAGAAGTGATCCAGACACTGAAATTTCTGGATGGTGGCAGAGTTACCAGATCTAAGATAGTAATTAAGCTTAGAAGTGTCCATGCAGGTCCCCACATTTGTACCCTAAAGTTCAGAGTGGGGAAGGAACCTTGACACTCTGCTTAATGTATAGCTGCAGATATAGCTATGGACTCTGGAGTGTGGGAGATTTCCACTATTAACTGTTACTAGGGAGGTATGGACCAGCTGAATTTCTAGCTTTTCCCTCACATGATATGTGGGCTCTGAATGTCCGCTGGAATCATTTTCACATACTGAAAACTGAATGGATGGTAGCTTTACTGGGACAATTAAAATGCTAAATATATAGGAAAGTGGTAATATTTTAGATCATTCTGTTGCTGAATATCTTCAAAAGACAGGGATTGGGGGTCATACCTTTGGCAGAGGGAACGTGGATGATTCTCTCTGATGCGTGTTCTTACAGCGTCCACAGCCCTGCTCTGTGTATGGTTCTTGTTTCCATTGCTTATTTCACTTTGATACTATGAAATTGCAGAGAGTGTCACCTAAAGCTGACCCGCATTGGCATTCATACATCATGAATTCCCATTACTAGTGCTGCCCCTGTCTGTGATGTTAGATTGTTTAATCTTTGGGGAAAAGGTTTCTTCTTTGGGTTTGATTTTTATAATGATGCCTGTAAGAGGGTGATTTGCCTCTTAAGGGCTGGGGCTAGCCAGCCCTGATTACAGAATGGGCCACACCTTGGGATGGTCAGGGTGATTGCCCTATAAAGAACAGCAGGAGGCTGCAATGAAGGAAGGACATGGAGGAAATAATAGAGAGACTGTAGAGAGTGTGAAAGGTTCCTGCAAGGAAGATCCTGAGACCAAGGAAGCTATGACAGAGAGGAGCTGCAGTGAGCAAAAGGCACATGCTAGAGATATCGGAGTTTGGGCCTGGATGCCAGAACCAGAGAGCTGAGAGAGGCTGAGTGTCGGCCAGGTAAAGTCCAGGAATACTGGGACCAGCTCATGTTAGAGAGCCTGCCTGGGAGGAGAGTTTGGGGCAGTGGTTTCCCCAGGAATTGAAATTAGGGGGGGTGTTCGCATTTACAGGGGGGGGTGTCAAGACCAGTGAGATAAATAAAAGAGATATGAATAAAGTAAATATTTTGTTAGGTTTATGCAAATTTAACATAAGAATAATGCAAGTTACACCAAACACATAACAGGTCTAGATTTCTAAAAAAATATACATTAAAAAAAAAAGTATTTAATTTAAATTAACTTTTGAAAAGTAAGCCATCATGGAGTAAGAGGAAAGTCCTCTCATGGATCAGTAACTGGTTAAAAGATGGGAAACAAAGGGTAGGAATAAATTATCAGTTGTCAGAATGGAGAGGAATAAATAGTGGTATCCCTGAGGGGTCGGTACTGGGACTATTACTGTTCAACATATTCATAAATGATCTGGAAAAATGGGTAAACAATGAGGTGGCAAAATTTGCAGATGATACAAAACTATTTAAGATAGTTAAGTCCCAGGCACACTGCGAAGAATTACAAAGGGATCTCATAAAACTTGGTGATGGGGCAACAAAAATGGCAGATGAAATTTAATGTTGATAAATGCAAAGTAATGCACATCAGAAAGCAATCTCAACTATACATACAAAATGATGGCATCTGAATTAGCTGTTAACACACATGAAAGATCTTGGAGTCATTGTGGATAGTTCTCTGAAAACATCCACTCAATGTGCAGCAGCAGTGACAAAAGCAAACAATGTTGGGAATCATTAAGAAAGGGATAGATAAGACAGAAAATATCATATCGCCTCTATATAAATCCATGGTATGTGCACACCTTGAATAGTGTGTGCAGATCTGGTCACCCATCCTAAAAATATATATTGGAATTGGAAAAGGCACAGAGATGGGCAACTAAAATGATCAGGGGTATGAAACACGAGGAGAGTTTAAAATGACTGGGAATTTTCAGCTTAGAAAAGAGATGACTAATGGGGATATGATAGAGGTCTACAAAATCTTGACTGGTGCAAAGAAATTGAATGAGGAAATTTTATTTAATCCTTCACATAACACAAGAACTAGCAGTCACCCAATGAAATTAATAGGCAGCAGGTTTTAAAAAAACAAAAGGAAGTACTTCTTCACACAATATAAAGTCAACCCAGGGAACTCTTTGCCAGGGGATGCTGTGAAGACCAAAACTATAACAGGATTATAAAAAGAACTAGATAAATTCCTGGAGAACAGGTCCATCTGTGGCTATTAGCCAGGATATGAGCCAGGATGGGTGGGATGCAATACATGCTCTGAGTGCCCCTAGCCTGTTTGCCAGAAGCTGGGAAAGGGGCAACAGGGATGGTCATGGTTATTACTGTTCTGTTCATCCCTTCGTGAAGCACTGGATTACCACTGTTGTAAGACAGGCTTAACTTAGGCTATAGGACCATGGTCTGACCAGTATGACCATATCTATGTAAAAATTAATTTAAATAATAAAAATGTTTAGTACAGAAAACATTGCCCAGTATAGTAGACTCTCCAAATGATAACAGATGTGAAAACAAATGCTGACACCTGGCAAATATGCATTGAAAAATTCTTAGGCCCTACTAGTAAAGCATTTATTAAGTTTCATTCCCAGGTTCACCAAATCGTAGCATTCTGGAGCAAAGGTGACTCAAAATATAGTTCCTAACAAAACAAATGTTTATAACTGCCCCCACTTTACCCTCCATCCGCACTCCAACTCACCGTGTGTCCTTGCGGCAGTGGAGGACTCGAAGTTCAGAGGTGCTTCACGTGAGTGCACTGCCAGGTGGGGACAGAAGGCAACTTTGCTGTTCCTTCCAGCTGCTCACTGTTTGCTCTGATCACGTCTGTCGTGTGCCACGTTCACTCCACTGCTCTGTTGCCAATGCCCTGGCAGTACCTTTGGCTGCCACCTGCCACTGTGACCTCTGTGAGTTGGTTCTTTGAGGTTCCACCACTCTCAGTGTGGGAACCTCACTGCTATCGCGTCGTGGGCTGTCTCTACACAAAACACTGTACCACACACAACAGAACTAAGCACTTAGACCTGATTGTCAGTGATTTCAGCTGCAGTGGTCACTTAACAGAACAAAAGACTATATATGGAGCCTAATCAGCTCTGTCTTTAAACAGTGGAGAGGGACAGGTCCCCACCCTCTCTCTTGATGTCTTCAAATCATCACAGGGTACAGTTCTGCCCTTTACTCATACAATAAGAACAACATTTCATCCCTCATTCCCCCACATTCAAGTGGTTTGTAACCCAGCCCCAGCCAAAATCACTTACACAACACAGATCTATTTGCTGGATACCTAGGTAGATTAGGTTTGAATATATAACGTGGCTCTGAAGCCTTTCCCCACAGCCCCAGCTCATCACTAGCTGTCAGGTAGAGCTCATTTAGATTTTGCTTACAAATCATCATTTGAAATTATTAGGTTGGCCAACATCACTGAAATGAATGCACTGACATCATAAAAAACAACAGCTGTATAAGGAAGCAAAGAAGCTAGTCTATGTTCATACTTTTAAAATCTATTATACTTTTTCAGATACACATTTTATCATACACTCTATAAGCTTTTAAAGTGTATATTAATGTTTCAGTTTAAATTCAGATTTCCAAACAGTCACTAAATTGGTATGTAACTAGCTCACAAAACTTGGGGGGGGGGTGTTGGGGAAATTCAGGGGGGGTGTAGGGAAGTCACTGGTTTGGGGGCCAGGAAACCAGAGGGCTTCAAGAAGGCAGAGCTCCAGCCAGGTAAAACCTGAGAGACTTTGAATTGGGACCTAGCTTGGGAAGAAGGGTTGGGGACTCCCTACTGAAAGAGAGAGAGAGAGTGACTTAACTGGGGTTGGGATGTGGAGGGCCAGTATGTAAGGGACCCCATGCGGGGAATGTTGTAATTATCAGCGGACTCTGAGTTTAGGGGCCTGGAGAGGGAAAAATTGGTAGCAGGGCACTGTGGAGTGACCCTCTGGTCATGAGAGAGTGCTCAGTAAACCGCTGACCCTGTTACGCTGCCCTAAAGAATGATTTGCCCCTACACTATAGTGACACTATGGCCAGTTGTGGAGAGCTAATCTCTTCTGTCTCATTCTGCATCCCTCGCACTTCCTTTGCTTCACGTAGCATCCTTCCCTAGGTCTGACTTTCTTCTGTATGCCTCATGCCTGGAATAGCCTCCCAGCAAATACATGTTCCACGCTATGCCTTCTCTCTCACTTTCTGCCTTGAAAACACCCACCTTCCCCCTGAATCAGTCCATCTGTATTGACCATGCATGATTCAGTGGGTGTTCCATATTGTTCATTGTCCAGGGCAGGAACTTGTGTGTTCACAAGAGTTCAGCAGTTGTACAGAACTGTGCCTACTTATGCTATGATTTCCAGGTAAATAACTAAATCAGATGTTGGGCTATTTATACAGGGAGATCTCAGCAAAGATGACACAATACACAGAGGCACTGCAGAAATGACTAGAAATAGCGAGTTACATCAAGATAAAAGACAGCAGATAGCTCAAGACATTGCTTCTTTTCCCCTATCTGCTTTTCAGATTGAGGTAGATCTGAAAGGATCAGATAATACGGACTGTGTTTAACCAGGCAAGAGAGACTGTGGCTATGTCTACGCTACCATGGTAAGTCGACCTAAGCTACGCAACTTCAGCTACGTGAATAACTTAGCTGGTGTCAGTGTACCTTACGTCAAGTTACCGTGGGGTCTACACCTCCATCGACTTAACGTACTCTTCTTGTCCAGGGTAGAGTACAAGGGTTGACTGAAGAGCGATCTGCTGTCGATTTGGCGGTTCTTCACTAGACCCGCTAAATCGACCACCAGTGGATCAATCTCAGAGCGTCGATCCCGGCTTTAGTGTAGACATAGCCAATGACAGGCATTCCATGGGAAACTTGCTGTATTACTGGCCAGGTGTTGTCTATGTCACTAAGTGAGGTACGCCACTGGAAGCTGGTTGCATTGGTGGGTACTAAAACAGAGCCCCTGTTCTGTGTATATCTGAAATTTGACAATGCCTGTCATATACAGGCTGTGTATCTTAAGAGTAGGCAGCATAACGAGCAGAAATGAGAAGTATGCTGGAGCACTCACATTTGATCATCTCTGTACTTAGCAGTGGGTGAGACTTTCTGAATACTAGGAGTTGTTTTCTCCAGTTCCTATTTGCAATGTTGTGCCTGTGAGTTTAGTGAGCTCTGAAGCTGGGACGCTGGCCTTCAAGTACAATGTCCTTTATTGAGCAAATCTATCTAAAGAAAAAGTCAATTAAAATTTGGGTGGGGAGGGAAATAACTTCCTCACATAAGGGAATGTGAGATTCTAAACCCTGGGTTAATGCAATGTTAATAATAAGGGAGGCCAGAATCTGTCTAGAGGTCTTGTGTGAGCCCATCTGCTTCTGCAGAGCAGAGATTTTGACTGTTAGGACTAGATAAGGCACTTTGATGCCCTAAACCAACAAACGTGAGTGTGCGTGCTCAGGAATTAGGGTCTGACCTAAATGAAATCATCTTGAGTTAACGCATTCAAAGATCCTGACCCTTGTTTCCTGAGCAGAAAAAGCCAACGACAGCAGCAGCAGCCGCTGGCCATCACCAGGCCCAGGTTAGACACAGGCAGCAGTAATCTTGAAAGGTTCGCTCTGACTCTGCTTTCCTTTCCTGTCAAGTGAGTCCCAGCAGAGCAGTGTTAACCTGTGTGCTGCAGTTTGGTGGGGGGAGGGTTTGCTGTGCGGTAGAGGATTTCAGAAAAGAGAACCAATGTTAACAGCTCTAACGTAAGAAGAGGAGCACGTCCTTCCTGTGCATGTTGGCTACTCTAGGGTCAGGCTGAGAAATTAAGCTGTCTTCATTTCCCCCTGGCTCCCTTTGAATGGAAAGTCTGAATAAGGGCTGGGCTCTCCATACCCAGACATGCCAAATGCCTCAGACTTCGGGAAATTTAATTTCAAGCTAAGGCATGAGGACTAATGGAGTTCACAGGATATGTGAGAGAGACCAGAACATGTGTATGCAGAGGGGAGCAACTTTTGAATTCTTCACCATAACTTTGTCTGATAGGCTCTGGCTAGGGAGGAAAGTGTGTGTGTGTGTGTGTGTGTGTGTGTGTGAGACCCCTTTCTACTTTCTCTGTTCCAGAAAACGAACTTGCTGTAGTTGTCATCAGAGAGCCTACAAGCTCTTCGGCTTCCGTGTGTTCTGTGTTCAAACATTCCTTCCACCCAAGCCCAAATAGATTGTTTTTATTTCTCTATTAGAGTTTAAAAGTGCAAGGTGTTGGAATAGGGTTTCCAGATGCTGCTGCCTTTCTGTCCCTGGAAAGAAAGTGGCCTAGAACTGGAAAAGTGTTTCTATCCTCCAGAGAGGAAACCTCCTTGCTTCACATATGCTCTCCTGTTACTCTTGGCTGGTGCTTGTAGGTTTACAGCAGAGACAGGTGAGAAGCTTCTGAAGGAAAACTGTATGGAATGTCAGGAAAGAGGTGAGTTAATGCAGGGTTTGATTGGAAACAAGGCCCTTTCCTGGGTCTGCGCAAGTGTGGTGAGTGAGTTACCAGAGTTTGGAAGTCCAGCCACTAACCTGGCTGTTCTTGTTCCCCAGAGGAGCATGTGCCACTACCTGGCACATGTAATGTACATGCTAATTTCCATTGATGAATACATGAGACCAATTTCAGTCACTCTTGCTAACCTGGTGCTGTATGAGGGGGTGGGTGAGCAAGTAGAGTGTTCTTTCCCTTGCTAGCTTGGTGCTGTATGAGGGGTGGGTGAGCAAGTAGGGTGTTCTTTCCCTTGCTAGCCTGGTGCTGTACCCATGGGTGGGTTGTTCTTGCCCTAATTTAGCCCAGTATTGTATCCAGGCTGCCTCACCATATCACATAGTCACATTCAAATGTTTGTAAGTTTTTGATAAAATTAAAGCTTCCATTTAAACAGACCCTGAGACTCGTGGGGAAGATAGGCATGAATTTTCCAGGAAAGTCCAAGATACTGCATATTAAGAAACACTGATTTCATCAGCTATGTCTGGGAGTAGTGCAGTAAAATGTAACTAAAGTGTGTCCATATGTAGTCACGACAAGAGATGCACTTTATGCTGCAGACTTCTGCTGGCCTAGCTATAGTGGACGGGTGTGAAGAGCTGTGATCTCTGACTGACATAGCAGTGTTGGCAGAAACCACTAGTGTAGACACAGCTATGTCAGCAAAGCTGTGCTTTTACTAGCATAGCTTGTTTTGCTCGTGGGGTGCGGTTTAACTATGCTGGGGCATAGTGCAGCTTTGCTGGTGTAGTGGCATCCACTCTAGGAATGCTTTGCAGATATAGCATCCCTGGTATTCCTCTAAAGTGCTCCTAGTATAGACATGGCCTCCCTGTATGAGGCATTGTCTCTGATGCTGGGAACTGGAATCCTTAGGTCAGCTCCATGACAGCTCATGGGATCTGAATTCCATACTGCAGATGGACCAGCCTATCGGGTACCTTGCTGTACACACCATGCAACATAAATGAGCACAACAGTTTGCTGATAGCATGTGTCATAGGAATGACTATCTCTGCATGTTGATTTCCAAGGGAGCAGCCCAAGTTCAATACTGATGCTTTGGAGAATGTAGTTATTAGCCTCCCCCCCCCCCCCCCCCTTTCAGACTGGGTGCCTGAGAGAATGAAGCTGGCTGAATTTCTCACAATGAAGTATTATGTGGCTAATTAAAGCTGGTGAGTTGCTAGTTATGGACTTACCCTGTCACTGCATCTTGCAAAGTGACACCTGGGCTGGGCTCTGGTAGAACTTGCTAGGTGAGAAGCTCCTTTTGCAGAATTATTCCTATGCTCACCTTAGCCAAAGAGATTTGTAAATTTAGTGCTTTTGCAAGTTTGATTTATTTTTCTACCTTGCCCCTCCCCATCATCTTTGTTGATGTTGGCAAATGATGCTAAATGAGCATAGATAGATAAGAACAGCCAGACTGGGTCAGACCAAAGGTCCATCTAGCTCAGTATCCTGTTTGCTGACAGTGCTTCAGAGGGAATGAACAGAGCAGTTATTCATTGTGATCCATCCCCTGTTGCCCATTCCTAGTATCTGGCAGAGTCTAGGGACACCATTCCTGCCCATCCTGGCTCATAGGGGATGGGGAGGGAGCTGTGAGTGCAGAGGCAGGGAGCATGTGCTCTTGCAATGCATTTATTTTGGCCTCCCTGGCAGAGTGCCCTGGGCTTCCACAATCTTAATTTAAATCTTTCCTCAAAACTAGCTGCTTCCACAAGCCATTCATGCCAACTATATTCTTATGGAGCACTGCTCCCGTCTACATGTAAAATGTGTTCTAGGCTGGACCCAACCTATGCTTCTCACAGTGAATTGTTCATTTTATTTCTGTCTTTTAGACTCTATGCTCCTGGTGCTTTGGGACTTGTAGTAAGTACAGGCCCTGATAAAGGCCCAGTATGAGGCCTGAACTAAAGTAATGGTCAAGACTTTGCTAATAGAAAGCAAAGTTAAGCTGTGAGCCAAAGGCAGGCCCTGCTCACAGAAGCTGGCAAGGAAAGGGCTGATGTTGCATAAACATATATCCACCTAGTATTGAAGTATAAACACGGTACCAGAACACCCTATACCGGAACATTCCACAGATATCAAGGAACAGGCCGACCCATCCCAGTGACAGGGGCAAAAGGGTAATATGATGGATAGAGTTGTTTTGTTTGAACCAACATGTACAAGGTGAGAGGCGGCACCTGACTACGTAGAGGGGTTGTACCTGGCTGCGTAGAGGGGTTGCACCTCATACATCAGGAGTGATGTGTAACTTCTTTGTACCTGTGTATAAGAATGCATCCCTGGGGCGGTGTCTTGGTCCAGCCAAGAGGGCAGTGGAAAGTCCCGCCACTGACTGAGCCGAGTCCATTGACCAGGGACACTTTCTCGTAGTATACCCAGTAGACTAAGTAATCTACGGGGAACTGCAATTGTGTCCATACGGCAATAAACCTGGTTGACATGCCTTCGTACCTTGCTAGACTCTGTGGTCATTGGGGGTTCTCTTCGGGTCTGCTGTGTCAGCTGTCTTCGAAGAGCTGGGACAGCACACAGAGGTAACACATGCACGCAGCCGAGTGATATCAACATTGAACAGAGCAGAGCACCACATCTGACAACAGACTGTTCTGATTTGTCTTGTACAGTGTGGAATGCCATTTCTGCACTTAACGTATAATTAATATGATGGCAGGAAGATAAATCAAGTGAGCTCCTGATAGTCTTTAAAGAGAATATGTGAAATGCATGCTAAGGTAGTGTCACCAAAATGAGAGCATAATTATAAATGTCTTTGAGTGCATCAGAGCATGCTTAAGTCTTTGCATGTTGCTGGAAGGGGTATTTATCCAGTGCTTTTATCTCACTGTGGAATATTCCTGTTGTCTGCTGGGGAGAGAATCTGTGGTAAAATTGTGAAATGCCGATTTAAAATGCTGTAATGAATCAGGACTTCTAATCAAATTTAAAAAGCACTTTAAATGTCAAGGTCTCAGAGTTCACCTGACATCATACAATTATGGAGGTTTTGAGTCACTTGAATTGAATACACTGGCAAGATGAGACCTCTGATTCTGTGACCTTTTCTTTTCAATCTGTTGCCATGGCTGCTTTAGTGAACTCTCTCAGGATTTCTGTCCATTCTTTCCACTTTTCCATTATGGTGGATGCCACACCTAACAATCCACTCCTCTCTCTGTAATGACAACAGACTTCCAAGTGGAAATGAGAGATAAATAATTGGTCTGTTTGCTGCTTTACGTGCCCCTTGAAGTAGCCTGGTGCCTCTTCAGCTCTGCAGTGATTGCTCAAGAATCATGCTGTAGCTGGGTTCTGGAAGGAAATGTCAGCAAAGAAAGCTTTGGGAACATCAGCAAATATGCACTTTAGAGAAATGCTGAGCTGTCACTTCCCCTTTAGCATCTGACTTGGATTTCCAGATGGAATGCTTACAGAAGCTGACATTTGGTTTCTCAGTGCTCAGTTGAGCCAGGAGGCGTGGAATTGGAGGCCATAGGCTGATTTGATCTATAACTGGTAAGCCTCACTGGGTCATGGGGCCAGGCTTTTAATGTTCCTTTTTATGTGTTTGGATTAAGTGTCCAAGATGCATTAAGTGTAAACATTTGTCAGGTGAAGTGGCCAGACTTGGAATCACTTGCTGAAGGCTCAAAAAGCTGGGTTTCTTCTCTGTCTGGTGTTGGTTCAGTGTTTGAAGTTTGCAGAAATTTGGTTTGGCTCAAATCTAGAAAACAGAGTGACTTTTTGGGAACAGAGCAGGCTGAGAGCTATTCCAAGGAGGATGAAAGTAACAGGTACAGCACATGTGAGAGACAGTCACCTATGTTCAAAACCCGATTGGTTAGGCTCAGGTTAACATTCTACATGCCAAAGTGGACATATTGGATAGTGTGGGGTGGGAGACGATGACTCTTTCCACTATTCCAGATAGAAAGCATATAATTTTGCCACAGACAAAAGAAAACCACATTGCTATGGAGATTTGGCATGTTGTTTATACAGTAGACACTTTGGAAGAAAATGCTTTTTAGGTTATAAAGCAATCTCTTGATGCAACTAGAATATTGTAGAACATAACTATTCTTAGCAAAAGCCAGTAGGGTACTAAGTGATCTCTTTAATCACTGCTTGAAACAAGAAAGCCCAGCAATCTCAAAGAAAGATATTAATTAGATAAAAATGTTGCATCTTCTGTTGCACAGTCAGAAATTATATTTTATAAACAGTCTTCTCCTCCACGGGAATGGAAGGACTTGCACTCAGCAGTCAGAATGCTAGATTGTAAAGAGGAAAAACAGCAGGGCTCTTTTTCAGTGAGAATAATAAAAGTGCAAAGACTTTTAAAAAGGGTTTCAAAGACTGTCCTGCTAGTGCTAATGTTTTGTAACAATTTGGTATAATCATATGAACGTTGCATTGCTGTTTCTAGTCCCCGTCCTGTTGTCTGTCTCTCTCCCTCTAGCTGTCTATCCTTAACATGCATTATGTCACACTGTTTAGTGAAGTTTTGATGGGTTATTCCAAATGTGTGTTTGCAAAGCTATATGATTTTCACCATTCTAGTATACGAAAAATATGTTTGTGCTCTTCAGCAACTCTAGTGCCAAAGCAGGTGGGGATAGAAGAGTGAGACGTGGTCTATATCTAAAACTTAGGTTGACTGAGCTATATCACCCAGCGCTATAGAAAATGTGGTGCTCTGTGCAGCGTAGTTAGGTCAACCTACCTCCCATGGTAGATGCAGCTACATCGACAGAAGAATTTTCAGCATAGCTACTACCTCTCAAGGGGATGGATTCAACAATGGAAAAATTCTTTAAAGTCACAGTAGTAGGTGTCTACATTACACTGGCTTAGCTGCACCTGTGCTGTGGTAGTGCTTGTAGTGTAGACATACCCTAAGTTTGCAGTGGAAATATCCCTCACTGGGGAGAAGTGCGTTAGAGGTTCTGGAGAGAATTTGCAAATTAGGTTGTGTGTGCACCCTTAGCTTTTTCATTTTCCAAACAATTAACTGTGCAGCCTTAACGTTCTCTTTGACTTAGTTGTTAGCATAAAATATTAATGTCTGATATTATCATCATTGTGAAGTATTTTCAATAGATAGTATCTAAATGAGAAGCGGCAACATTAAATTCTAGCACTAATGAGGTATAAAATCTAAGAGCTATCCACACCACCAGCTTTGTGACTGACATAACACGTTCCTCCTGTGGAATTGCATAGACATACACGTTTCATTTGTAATATGTCAGAAATCTTATCTAGCTTTTATTGGCCATTTTTGTTTACATATAGATCAGGTGAGCAGGAATGGTTTCTAAAGGAGCTTAATTATCTCTCTGGTATAATTTTAAGAAAGAAATCCCATACTAACTTGGGGTCTCCTCTCTGAAGCTCCCTTCTCAGCTAAGAACAAGCTGTCCTTTTTATTACCATGGATATTTGCTGGAATACGTTTGTAAATTTTAGTAACACTTAGGGTATGTTAACACTGCAGCTGAGAGTGAGTCTTCCAGCTTGGGCAGACAGTCTTGTTTTGGTAGAGTTGGAGCCGGGCAGGGGGCGGAGCAGGGAGTGGAATGGAGCTGAAGATGGGGCTGGAGCTGGGTGGTGTCTCCCATGTACCCCGCCAGTGTTCCTCTGCGCATGTCCCATAGTTTGTGGACCACCGTGCTCTGCCCTTCCTTTTTCAGCAGGCTGATGAGGAGCGGCTGCCTTAGAGGGTGGTTATCCCCCCTTGATGAGGAGGCTACTCAGGAAACCAGAGGTCCAAATGTTACAGCTCAAGTCATGAAACCAGGGGCTCCTGCAAAAAGTCATGTTATCCATCACAGATTCAAAATAGAAGATGGGAGCTTTTCAGCTCCTAGTCAGTAGTTCGCAAGTCCTGATCTTCATGTTCCATGTGTCTTATGAACAGAGTTTTTTATCTCAGTCCCCGGTACCTGGTGGATAGGCGTGCGTACGTACCACTAAAACAACTGTAATTGGTCCCCTTCTCTGCAATCTCAGCAGAGAAGTGAGATGACCTGGGATAAGGAGATTGAGCTCCCTGCTCCCCTCACCTATAGTGATGGCCCTTCCAAGTCAGCGCTGACGTGCACTGGGGAGACAGCACAGGGAAGCTTACCCTACTGCTGGTCTTGTGGTACATATTGTGAGGAGACAGGAGCCTTGGCTCCAGAACATTTATTCTGGCACATTTCACTAGTGATAAAACTTCACAAAAAACATTTAAAATTGTTCTATCCTCAGAAATAAACGTCAACTTTCAACTATAAAGTTGATTTTCTTTAATTAGGTTTCACTGGCTATGTACAGGGCAGCAGTTACTCCCTGTCACGTAGTGTTAATGAGTGGGGGTAGGGGTGGTAAGTAGTGTGCATTGTTAATCAGTTAATGGGCATGTTATTGAAAACAGCACTTGGGATCCTTTTTATTTACCCAGCTTCACAGAAGAAGGGGGAGTGTGTAGAGAGCAGGGAGGTATACCGTGTGCTGTGTAACTGAATGAGGAAGGAGAGGGTTATTTAGGCTGGAACAGGGACTGGAAGGAAGTGTGCACAGGAGAGGATGCTCTGTATGTTCAGAGTTCTTGCTTTGTCTATTTTAAAGCTTATGGTTTAAGTCTGAGTTTACGGCTGGGGGAAAGGTTATGTTTGTATAACCGAGCCACCATACTCTCTCTGACTATGTTTATTTTGAAAAAAAAAATCAGAACTGTAAATGTGCTGCTTTTACAAACCCTCTAGGCTACTTCCAAATGAGTGCACAGAGAGCGAGCTAAGGTCCTTCAGAGCAATTGTCCTGGGCTCTCTCTGCGCAGGGAATGGTAGGAAATGTAGCATATTTGGGGCTCAGTGCCCCTCCCCCCACTTAGGGAGATTATTTTAGGGATCTTACTGGTGTTTGGAAGACAGCCCCTCCCTTCGTGGAAATCAGTTTTGTTCCTGATTTGAAACTTCTGTCGTTTAGCATAGATGAAACCAAACTTTACTGGATGTTGTAAGGTACTGTCTTGTGTCCTGCAGTATTCCAAGTGTTTATGGCCACTCTTAAGCTTTTCTTCTTAATTTTAGCTCCTGCAATGTTAATAAAAGCTGGCTAGAACAGGCACTTCACATGGCCTGGTGCATCTCAGATATTCAGACGTAACTGCATTGAGCAATGGCTTTCCACACAACCAATCCTAAAGTCAATCTCTAAGCTGATTTCAGTGAGAGTTGTGCCTGGGTAAAGAGAGCAGGATCAGGCTATATATTAATTTTGAAGGAAATAATATGGAACAACTTTGGATTGCTCAAATGTATGCCCTTTTTTTAATTGACTGCCGATGAGGTCCTACCCTTAGTTGTCTATTATATCAGTCCAATGCACAGGACAAATATTCCCTGTCTCTCCTTGTTGTTTCCTTTCCCCAGATACAGCCAGGTGTTCATTGGTGAGCAGTGTCAGGAGAAGTTTCTAGATGTTGCTCATAAAAACCACTTGAGGTAAAAGTTCCATTTTCAAGAGAGCCCAAGGACACAGCTACACAACAGCAGCACAGCTATGGCACGACAGCCATCCCACTGTAGTGTAGACGCTTCCTGCCTTGTTGGCAGGGGGTTTGCCATCAATGTAGTTAATCCCTCTTCCTGAAAATTTTTTCTGTCAAGCTAGCTGTGTCTATACTGTGGGGTTGGGTCAAACTAACTATGGGTATGTCTACACTACGGGATTATTCCGATTTTACATAAACCGGTTTTGTAAAACAGATTGTATAAAGTCGAGTGCACGCGGCCACACCAAGCACATTAATTCGGCGGTGTGCGTCAATGTACCGAGGCTAGCGTCGATTTCCAGAGCATTGCACTATGGGTAGCTATCCTGTAGCTATCCCATAGTTCCTGCAGTCTCCCCTGACCCTTAGAATTCTGGGTTGAGATCCCAGTGCCTGATGGGGCAAAAAACATTGCTGTGGGTGGTTCTGGGTACAGCCTCACCCCTTCCTCCGTGAAAGCAGCAGACAACCGTTTCGCGCCCTTTTTTCCTGGGTGAACTGTGCAAACGCCATTGCACAGCAAGCATGGACCCTGCTCAGATCAAGACCGCAATCGTGGACGTTATAAACACCTCGCGCATTCTCGTGCAATCTATGCTGAACCAGGATCTGCAAAGCCAGGCGAGGAGGAGGCGGCTACGGCAGAGGGGCGACGAGAGTGATGAGGACATGGACACAGAATTCTCTCAAACCGCGGGCCCCTGTGCTGTGGAGATCCTGCTGGTAATGGGGCAGGTTCTAGCCATTGAATGCCAATTATGGGCCCGGGAAAGAAGTACAGACTGGTGGGACCACATAGTTTTGCAGATTTGGGACGATTCCCGGTGGTTGCAAAACTTTCGCATGCATAAGGCACTTTCATGGAACTTTGTGACTTCTTCCCCTGCCGAAACGCCAGAATACCAAGATGGAGCACCCTCACGTTAGAAGCAGGCAATAGCCCTCCTGAAGCTTGCAACGCAGACAGCTACGTCAATCAGGAATCAGTTTGGAATGGAACACTACTGGGGGCTGCTGTGATGCAGTAGCAAAGCATCATTAAGCTGCTGGTACGAAAGATGTGAATCTGGGAAGCAGGCTATAGTGAATGCTTTGCTGCAATGGAATTCCCAACGTGGTGGGCGATAGATGGAATCACATATCCCTCTGGCACCGTGCACCAGGGCACCAGTACATAAACCGCAAGGGTACTTATGTGTGCAAGCACTGGTGGATCACAAGGACGTTTCACCAACATCCACGTGGGATGGCCAGGAAGGTCATGACGCCCCGTTCTCAGGAACATTATCTGTTAAAACAGGCAGCAGGGAATACTTCCCAGACCAGAAATAACAGTTTGGGATGTTGAAACCTGTAGTTTACGTGGGACCCACATTCCTTGATGGCCATGACTATGAAGCCAAGACACAGGCAGCCTGACAGTAGTCAGGAGCTGTTCAACTACAGGCTGAGCAAGGCAGAATGGTGGTAGAAGTGCATTTAAGCGTTTAAAGGCTCGCTGGCGCACAACTGCCGCTAACGCCCAGCCAAATCAATGACCCATTGTATTGCTGCTTGCTTGGCCTCACAATCTCTGTGGAGTAAGGGAAGACCTTATGGTGGTTGGGAGCTGAGGCAAATCACCTGGCTGCTGATTAGCGCAGCCATAACGAGGCAATTGAGAGCACACCAAGAAGCGTACGCATCAGAGAACTTTGAAAACGATTTCACACGGCAGGGACGGTGTGAACGTTGTTTGTTCCCCTGAGAACCACGCCTTGATGACCATTCCTGAAGCAATCCACCTTCCACTTCGATTACAGCTGCGTTTCTAAGGACATAAAGTCACGCTCTTTTAAAACATGTATCTTACTAAAGGTCAATTAAAAAGAGGAAGAACTGACAAGGTACCCAGGTGTGGTTTGGAGGAGGATTAGGGAAGAAAAAAAGGCCACTAAAACAAAAAGATTCAAAGAATGACCCTTTGGTTGGCGTCCCGGTGAGTGAGCGGGTGCATGAAGCCTCCCACACGTCTTACACTGCCGAGTGAGAAGGATGTGGAACATGGTGAGGGGTGAGGGGTTACACAGGTGCAGCAGATCTGTGACCCTGCTGCGTGCCTGAGGTCCACAAGACTCGAGAGATCAGTTTGATCACGCAGCAGCCCAGTGTTGCATCCCACCACCGCGATCTTCCTCCTACACCTCTCATCACGTTCGCGCCTCCTGCCCTCACGTTCACGGCATCTTCTGAATGGATACCACGCCTTCCACTCATTCAGATGAGCGCTTTCGTTGCGGTTACTCCAGGACGTCCGAGACATGTCTCGCGCCTTTTTCCTCCGCCTTCTCTGAGAGAGCCTTCAGGATGGAGTAGGGAGCTTGAAAATTGCCAGCTGAGTGAGGGCGGAAAAGGAAGAAATATTAAAAAATACATTTTACAGAACAATGCTTATCCTTTGCACAGTGAAACAGCACTTCACCTACATAGCACATGGATTCACTACGAGGTCGCATTGCATCTTAATATGAGTGCTGCGCTCCTTCAGAGTGTGTAGAGATCTCACAGACGCAGTCGGACAGCAGAATTCAACTGCATGCGCCTGGTAGCCATTGTCTTTCGCTTCTACAGCCTTCAATAACACAGTGCCCTCCTTCCCAGATACAAGCAAGCCGTCACTGTGTTCTTTCCTGTTAACGTGCAGCACAATAACCACCCCCTCATGCCATTCTGGGATGATTGTTTACCTCTCCCCCCACCGTGCTGGCATTCATGGAAGATCACTGCTAATCACCCCCCCTCCTGTCCACCGTGTGGCTGATAGCAGGGAGGATCCTGCTATCAAACGCGAAAAAAGCTCAGCGCCATACCCCCTCCCTCCCCCCACGCTACCTGCAAGGAAGGATTTCTTTTAAGCAACAGGCAAACAGCCAGTAAGCCATATCTGTCCCCTTAATAAGTTCGTGAATTCCAAACCAGTTGACATGAACGATAATCACTTCCCTGAGCTAAAACAGCAAGATATAAGAACGAATTGCCTTGTACATGCCAGCCAATCACCGGACATACACAGGTGCTTGTCAGGCATATGAACAGATTAGTTGCTACAGCATGCGTGTAAAATGTCCTACCATGGTGACGGAAAGAGCTACCCGCCAGAAACCTTCTGCAAGCTTTTGAGTACCTCCAAGAGAGCGTCATGTAGACGTCCTGAGTTCGCTCCATCCCAGACAGTGTAACAAACTTTTCCAGACGTGACGCCTCGAATGCATCCCAAGTCCCAGGGCAAATCAATCAAAAAAATGCTGTTTAGCCATGTTTATATTTACAAAGGTACCTCACAAGAGGTCGTCCATGCGTTCATTGCCTGGACTAGAGGCTTGGGAGCTGGGAGGAATTCCATCTGGGTGAGAAAAGCCTGCTGTTGGGAGAACGACCTGCTGTGTGCTCTCTGCAAGCTCATCCTCCTCAATCTTCCCGTTGCAGACCTTCAGCCACGCTGAGATTACCACCCCCCCACTCGGAATCCAGGGACAGGAGTGGGTAGTGGTGCGGACCCCCCTGGAATGCTGCAGCTCACGTAGAAGCGCCGTGTTTCGGCCCTGCCCTGGACCTTCCGTTTGCTCTTGGTTTTCTGGTAGTCTGTCTAGCTCCTGTAACTTTCAGTCTGTACTGCACTGAGTCCTGTGTGTGCCTTTCTCCATCATGGCCTTGGAAATTTTTTCAAATGTTTTCATTCGTCTTTTGAAACAGAAGTCTGTTAGCACGGAATCCTCTCCCATACAGCGATCAGATCCTACCCCCGTGCAGTCCAGCTCGGAGCTCTTTTTGATTCGCGGAGACTGCATGTTACCTGTGCTGATAGCTCTGGCGTGGTCACCTGTGCTGGTGAGCTCCCACGCTGGCCAAAACAGGAAATGAAATTCAAAAGTTTGCGGGGCGTTTACTGTCTACCTGGCCATGCCTCCGATTCAATGGCGCAGAGCAGTACACAAAGTGGGCACGTAGGACCGTCCGAGGCCAATACGTCGATTTGCGGCACACTAACCCTGATCCGACATGGCAATAGCAATCAGCGCTACCCCCCGCGGGAGATGCAGAACGGTAAAGAGCCCTTTATATCGATATAAAGGGCCTTGTTGTGTGGACGGGTGCAGCGTTAAATCGGTTCAACGCTGCTAAAATCGGTATAGACGCGTAGTGTAGACCAGGCCTCTGTCACACAGGGCGCAACATTGTTCACAGCCCTGAGTGAAGTAGCTAGATTGATCTGTTTTCTAGGCGTGGACTGGGCCTTGGGCTCCAAAGTGCGCTAGTTGCTCTTTACAGTGTTACCCTGGGCCCTTCTCAACTTCAATGACTTGTGAGGCAGGGGCGTAGCCATGGGTGGGCCTCAGCGCACCCACTTAGCATCCAGGCCCACCCAAATCTGAGCAGGGGTGCAGTGCTGCCACAGCAGCTCAGAGCATCACTTGGTACCTAAGATGCAGGACGGAGCTCTGCGCCCGCCCTTCAGAAGGCTACACTCTGGCAGCTCTGCCCTGCCACTGTCTGAGCCGCCCCATGTGCATGCCCAGCTCGGCAGGTGAAGCCCTGTATCTGGGGCACCATGGCTAGGAGGAGGCATGATGTCAGGGGAGAAGCTGAGCTAGCACAGTCTGTCATTGCCTGCCCACCTGGGAGTTGGGGCCCACACAAATTTCCACCCCTAGCTAGGCTACGGTTGTGAGATGGGGCTCCGCTGCCTGCCTTGTCACTGTGTCACTGACTCACATATCATGTGACTGGCTCTTGGGATAAAAAAGCTGTCCCTCGCCTACAGGTTTGTCATGTGCCTCTGCACTTCTGCAGCCTAGTGGAGGTTTTGTGTCTCATTTGCTTGCCAGAGTCTTCACCTGACGCAGTTAGTAGAACGGCTCCTTTAGCTCATTGCCTGGAGGGGTGTGTTCATGAAAGTGAAGGCTTGTGCTCTTTGCCACAGAGGAACCCAGCGTCTGTGGGATATGTGTGTGCATTAGTTGTGACTGTGGAATACCTTTAGTGCTCTGCTGTGGGATCTCTACAGATGAAGCCGCAGAATGGAGAGTGAGGAACGATGATCCACTGGTTTGGGCACTTGCAAAGGACTTGGAAGAAGGAGTTGAACCTGGGTACCCCACCACAAACGTCCTGTGTGGCCATGGCCACATCACTTAGCCTCTCTGTGCCTTAGTAAAATGTTTATCCTCACAGGTGGTGTTGATGCCATTATTACTGTTGATTACTTTAAAAACCAGGGTTTGAGATTGCAGCCGTTTTCAGCAATCTCATACGTCTCTGCCTGGCAGGAAAATTCCTCTTTTAAGAAAAATGATAAATTATTCAGCCATTATTTTAGCTAAAGAGAAGTGTGTTAGAGAATGGGGAACCAGGGCCCATGGGAGCTGTGAGGGTGGGTGAGTGGGGGCTGTGGAGAAGGACAGCGCATAGAGCCATCTGCCCCTCCCCCCACAGGAGCTGCTGTAGGACATGCCAGCCGCTTCCGGGAGCGGCACAGGGCCAGGGCAGGCAGGGAGCCTGTCTTAGCCCCGCTGCACTGCTGCCCAGGAGCCGCCTGAAGTAAGCAGTGCCCAGCCAGAGCCCAAACTTGTCCTGCACCCCTGCCCCAACCCTGAGCCCCCTTGCACCCAAACTCCCTCCCAGAGCCCACACCCCCTCCTGCCACCCCAACCTTCTGCCCGAGCCCTGAGCCCCCTCCTCTTGCACCCCAACCTCCTGCCCCAGCCCTGAGCCCCCTCCTGCACCCAAACCCCCTCCCAGAGCCCACACTCTGAACTCCCTCCTGCAACCTAACCCCCTGTCCCAGCCCAGGGAAAGTGAGGGAGGGTGGGGGACAACGAGTGATGGAGGGAGTGGGGTGGGGCCTCAGAGAAGGTGCGTGGACTCAGGGAAGGGGGCGGGGCAAGGGTGTTTGGGTTTCTGTGATTACTGTTATTTCTACATTTTCTTTGAGGTAGATCCTGGGTTGAACTTAAATTCAAAAAGTGATCTTGTGCTTTAAAACAGGGGTTGGCAACCTACGATACATGTGCCAAAGGTGGCACGCAAGCTGATTTTTGTTGGCACGCGGGGCGGGCTGAGCCGCTCAGCCCACCGCTGCCCTGGGTTTCCCGCTGCTGGCCCCTTGCCAGCCAGGGTCCCCACTGCAGCCCCACTCACCTTGCTTCTGGTTAGAGTTTCAGCACAGGCCTCGTGCCAGACAGGGTCCAGGCCTCTGGCCCTACTCAGCTCTACCAGCCACCAGCTTCACTCACCTCAGCTGCCGATCTGGGGTTCCAGCCGGTTAACAACTGATCACTCAGAAGCCTGTGTGCAGCTTAAAGTTTCCAAATATGTGCCACCAGACATTGGAAAACTCAGCAAGGAAAATCAAGGGCAAGGATCACACTAAACTAATAAGATCTGCATTTTAATTTAATTTTAAATAAAGCTTCTGAAAGATTTTGAAAACCTTGTTTACTTCACTTATAACGGTAGTTCAGTTGTATATTATAGACTTATAGAGAGACCTTCTAAAAAACATTAAAATGTATTACCGGCATGTGAAGCCTTAAATTAGAGTGTATACATAAGACTCGACACACCACTGCTGAAAGGTTCGGATCCCTGCTTTAAAAGGTTGGAGACCACTGCTCTATATAGGAAGAGGATCTGGAGTGTGGACTGAACAAACTGGAGGGAGGAATCTGAGGAGCAGGCAAGCCTGGGGCAGAAGGTGACAGCTGAACTGAAAGCTGTGTTCTTGTTAATTTCTGTGCTAGTCAAACCAACCCAAGGGTGAGGTGGAGATTCCACTCTATATATTGTGAAAACCATGTTTAGAGCAGGTGGGAAAGTCATCTTCTCATAGAGATAGAATCGTAGAAGCGTCGGACTTGAAGGGACCTCGAGAGGTCATTTAGTCTAGTCGCCTGCACTCAAGGCAGGACTATGTAATAACTAGCCCATCCCTGACAGGTGTTTGTTTAACCTGTTCTTCAAAACCTCCAATGATGGAGATTCACCCCCTCCCTAGTCAATTTATTCCAGTGCTTAACCACCCTGACAGTTAGGAAGTTTTTCCTAATGGCCAACTTAAATGGCCCTGGCTGTAATTTAAGCCCATTTCTCCTTGTTCTATCCTCAGAGGTTAACGAGAACAATGTTTCTCCCTCCTCCTTGTAACAACCTTTTATGTACTTGAAAACTGTAATGTCCCTTCTCAGTCTTCTCTTCTTTAGACTAAACAAATCCAGTTTTTTCAGTCTTTCCTCATAGGTCATGTTTTCTTGACCTTTAATCATTTATTGCCCTTCTCTAGACTTTCTCAATTTGTCCACATCCTTCCTGAAATATGGTGCCCAAAACTGGACACAATACTCCCGATGAGGTCTAATCAGTATCAAAAGCCTTATTAAGAGCAATTGGGCTGTGGAATATTCTCCCACTGGAAGTAGTGAACGCATACTCGATATTAATAGTTAAATCTTGCCAGAAATTCTGCCTTACACAGTGGACAAAATGGAACCTAGTAAGATATTTCCTTCTCTAATTAGTATGGTCTCTGTAGGAGATGGAGATTGTTACAGCCAGTGAAACTGGAGTTAGACTTGATGGCCCGCAGGAGCAGAGAGCAGATGATAACGGGAGAAAGCAGATTTGCTAAATCTCTGTTTATATTTTAAAGTAGGTAGAAGTTAGTGGCTCAGGTGCCAGTCGCGTGTTTGGATTCTGAAGTGTACTTGTTGCCCAGTATGCAAACTGCAGCTCCGTGAAAACAGTAGTGTGATGTACATGGACTACAGTGATATTTATAGATGTGCTGCATGTGTTCTAAATTAAAATACATTCCTCCTTCTCCCACATTCCTGAAGTCCCACAGCAGGGATTTGTCCTGTGTTCTTTCCAAATTCAAGCTATAGACTAGTTAGAATGGGACGTGAAAGACTCAGACTAGTGTTTGGTCCCAGAAGCCTTAGTGGATGCACAAATTTTTGGTCCCTTTCTTTTAGTCACCCTTGCTTGTGTTTGTCACATGCTATCTTTTTGTCTGCCTGGAAGCTGTGAGGGAGTTGGTTAATGAATGTTAACCCGCATCATGCTGTTGTAGAACAGATACATCTAGCATCATAGTATTCTGCAGGGTTGGTGCACATCACAGATAATTCACGCTGTTTTTGGCATCCTCTCCAGATACTGCAAATCAAGAGAGCACTGTGGAGAAAAACGTTGATACTTTTGCCTTTTCTGCACAAATGGCTGTTTATCTAGGGTCTGAGGTTGACATGAATATAAAGACGTTTTACCTCCCTTGCATACAGGAAAAGTCTTTGTCTAGGATTGAGGCATTTTTTTCAGTTTCCCTGATTTGTTTGACAGTTATTTTCTGCTCCAAATTCTTCTGATCTTGTTCCAGTTACCTTCTATCTCTGTTATCCAATTACAAACTGGTCAGCAAGTTGTTATGTGAATGAGTCAGCCCCGGTGCAAGCAGTTTGATGACAAAGTTACATCATGAATCGTAATTAAGGCTTGGTTTTAGAAGCTGTGTTATACTAGTGCTTCAATCATGTAGGACTACCAACAGCAAAAGAAATCTCTGCTTTAAGACAAATTTCAAAACGGACGGTTTCCATCTGGATTAACCCAGTAATTGGGTCGTCATCTTGAAGTGGATTAAACTGCTTCTAAGAGAAAGAAAGGTTTCCTGTTTGCCTCCACTGCTCTCACTATAACTGAGCAATCCATCTGTTTTACTGAGTGCTGGTTATAATCTGTGAGGAGTATTCTGGCTGCTGAGCATTTTTTAAAATTCGCCACCCTGTCTCTGCTTAAATTAGCCCTCCAAACTTGTGCTCTGCTGCTTAAAGGCATTGCTGCAATTAAAATGCTACAGCAGCATGTAGGTGCACTACTGTAGCATTTCAGTGGAGACACTACCTTCTCCCATTGGCACAAGCGCTCAGCCTCTCTGGGTACGTCTACACTACGGGATTATTCTGATTTTACAGAAACCGATTTTTTTAAAACAAATTGTATAAAGTCGAGTGCACGCGGCCACACTAAGCACATTAATTCAGCGGTGTGCGTCCATATACCAACGCTAGTGTCGATTTCTGGAGCATTGCACTATGGGTAGAATACATGATTTTTAAACGATAATGACTTTATGTCCTTAGAAAGCAAGCTGTAATCAAAGTGGGAAGGTGGGTTGCTTACAGAGAATGAGTCAATCAAGGGCGGGTGGTTCATCAAGGGGAAACAAACACAACAGTCACACCGTACCCTGGCCCATGATGAAACTCGTTTTCAAAGCTTCTCTGATGCGTACCACTTCTTGGTGTGCTCTTCAATTCGCCCTGGTATATGGCTGCGCATAATCAGCAGCCAGGTGATTTGCCTCAGCCTCCCAACCCTGAAGGTCCACAAGACGTCAGAGGATGTCAGTATGATCACGCAGCAGCCCCAGCGTTGCATCCCACCACCGCTGATCTTCCTTCCTACACCTCTGATCTTCCTACCGCCACCTCTCATCTCGAGCATCCCTCCTGTCCTCACGCTGGTCCCTCTTGTCCTCATGTTCACTGGCATCTTTCCTGTAATTTGATACCACGTCCTTCCACTCATTCAGAAGAGCTTTTTCATTGCGGGTCACTTCCATGATTTCCGAGAACATTTCGTCTCGTGTCTTTTTTTTCCTCTGCCTTATCTGAGATAGCCTTCAGGGTGGAGTAGGGAGGCTTGAAAAATTTGCAGCTCCATGAGGGAGGGAAAAAAGGGAGAGAATTATTTAAAAAGATATATTTAACAGAACAATGCTGTTTCACAGGAACAGCACTTCACTTTAACATACTGACATGTGATTTCACTACAAGGTGCATTTTGCATCTTAATTTGAGTGCCTGCGGTCTGGTGTTAGAGATTCTCACAGACGCAGGTCCGGGCGCAGAATTCAGCTTGCATGCGGCCATGGTAAGCACGCCGTTGTCTTTCGGGCTTCTGGCAGCCTATCGTATACACGTGCCCTCCTTCCCACATACCCAACAAATCTTCCATTCAGTGCGTGTCGCTTTTCGTTAACATGCAGGCCGCAGAAACCACGCCACTCATCCAAATTTCTGGCGCGATGATCTCTTTACCCTCCCCCCCACTGGTTGTGATCATGGAAGATCCCTGCTTAGGCAAACGTGAAAACGCTCAACGCCCATCTCGCCAGCCGGCCTTGCTTGGCTACTCTGTAAGGAAGGATTCCTTTTAAGCAACAGCGCACGCCCAGTGGAGTGGCCATGTTGGTCCCTTAATTAATTTCTGAATTCAACCAGGTTACCATGTGATACCACTCTCCTGAGGATACACAGCGAGATAAAGAATGATGTTGCTTGAATGCCAGCAATCACCGGGACCAATACGTAGCTCGGCTTGTCAGCAATGCATGCAATGCCAAAAGATTACTGCTACATGCATGGCGTGGTTAAAGTGTCCACCATGGAGGACGGAATAAGGCTACCCTTGCCCAGAAACCTTCTGCAAAGGCTTTTTGGAGGTACCTCAAGGAGACTTCATGGAGATGTCCCTGGAGGATTTCCCGCTCCATCCCCGACATGTTAACAGTACTTTCCAGTAACTGTACTGGCCGCGAATGCTCCAAGTCCCTCGAGGCAATCAATCCATTAAAAATGCTTGTTTTTAAAGCCATGGTTTATATTTACAAAGGTACACTCACCACATCGCTTCCATGGCTTCATGGTCTGGGCTGTGGCTTAGGAGGGCTCGGAGGGTAATTCTGTCTGGAGGTGAGAAAAGACGCCTGGCTGTTGGGAGACGGACTGCTGTGTGCTTCTCTGCAAGGCTCATCCTCCTCATCTTCCCGTCTGAGAATCCTCCAGCACGGCTGAGATTACACCCAGCCGGAATCAGGGACAGGAGTGGGGTAGTGTGGCGGACCCCCTGAATTGCAGTGCAGGCCAGCTGTAGAAGCGGCATGTTTCGCCCCTGCCCTGGGAACTTCAGTTATGTTCTGTGGTTTCTAGTAGGCCTTGTCTGAGCTCCTATAACTTCATGGCAGCATACTGAGTCCCATGGTGTGGCCTCTCTCCATCATAGCCTTGGAATTTTTCAAATGTTTTTTCATTTCATCTTTGGAACGAAGTTCTGTCTACACGAATCTCTCTCCCCATTATAGCTATCCGATCCAGTACCGTCCCATGCAGTCCATGGCTGGAGCTCTTTTGATTCGCAGGAGATGCATTGTTACCCTGTGCTCGATGAGCTCTGCGTGGTTCACCTGTGCCTGGTGAGCTCTCCACGCTGGCCAAACAGGCAAATGAAATTCAAAAGTTTGCGGGGCGTTTCCTGTCCACCTGGCCAGTGCCTCCGAGTTCAGATGGCTTTCCAGAGCGGTCACAATGGTGGACTGTGGGATACTGCCCAGAGGCCACACTAACCCTCATCCGAAATGGCAATACCGATCTCATTGCTGCTCCTCTTGTTGGGGAGGAGTATAGAAACCGGTTTAAAGAGCCCTTTATATTGATATAAAGGCCCTCATTGTGTGGACGGGTGCAGCGTTAAATCGGTTTAACGCTGCTAAATTCGGTCTATACGCGTAGTGTAGACCAGGCCTCTGACAGGCAATAGCTAGGTCGCCAGGAGACTTCTTCCTTGGATTAGTGCTGTCTACACTGAGGGTTAGGTTGGTATAGTTGCATCGCTCAGGGATGTGGATTTTTCACACTCCTGGGAGATGTAGCTATATCGATGTAAATTCCTAGTGTGGACCAAGCCTTAGTAAGAGTCATCCTGTCCAGCAAGGGATACATGTTAATTAACATACCCTCTCATCAGATAAGGGCTGTCATCCCTGTTGGTGAATGAATGACCAAGTCATACATCAGCTTGTGCTCCAGAAAAAACGGGAGGACTTGGTCAGGAAAGAATTGTAATCTTTCCAGCTGCTCCATTATTATAACTCTCTCACAAGAGTCACATGTAGTACATGCGAAGGCCCTGCGCCAACTAATGTCATGAGAACTTCAGTGGAAAAGGAGAAGGTTTTAGACTTGGCCAAGTGGCTGTAGTAGACTGCCTGTTGCAGAGACCAGTACAACAAAGGTGGTTGCTCCAAACAGTTAGATCGCTGGTCCAGAAAATTTGATGATTAAGAATTTTAATGCGGCCACCTGTCTGGACAGATAAACATCCAATTAACTCCAGTTTCCCTTGTTGGGGATCTTCAGTTTCTATCCATCAGGAGTCTCAGGAAATATAATTATGCAACAGAAGGACAAGGAAGAACAATCAGGTTCATAAATGTTGTGTTTCCTTGCACTATAATTGCACTCTTATTGCATGTATTTGTGTAAGTTATAAACCAGTTAATGCTGTACTGTCTGAAACCAATCCATGCAGATAGACATTAAAGTAACCAGTGTAAAGAACAATTCCAGAATCCCTATTACACTGGGCATTTCAACAAATGATATCAACCCCCTAATACATGTGTTTATTGTTTGAGTGGTGTAGTGACTGGTCTAGTAGAAATAGGTAATAGAATAAGATACAAAATCTCAGCATGCAGTTAAATGGACTGTAATGAACACAAAAAGCTGTAAAATACCAATTCATATAGAAACTACTGTAATCAATAATGTGAGCAGATCAAAGAGAAGCCATGTATGTATGTGGAATTATCATTAAGAGACATTAAACCCACAAGGCAGACTTCCAGATTCTGCTCTAGCCCAGCTGCCAGCCTTCTCCACGGAACTAGTGTTGCTGATCAACAAGGGTCCTTTCTCACTTGTCATTAAAATGTGCTATTGCAGCAGTTCAGCTCAGGAAAAACGCAAAAAGCCATGTTCTTCACTCATGAGTCAGACACATTCTTTGGACTCCATCAGTTCAGCACAGGGCATTAGACACAGACGTGATGTGTCTATCATTAGATGTCATGTTTTATCGTATCGTGGATAGTTGTGTTTTGTGTGTCTTTAAAAAGTTCATTGTGCGCTATGGAAACCTCATCTGTCCATTGTTCTCGGTATCGGCTCCAGCATTTCAGATTCTGTTATACTGGGAAAGATTAGCCCAGAATAATAAACAAGGGGATACTGATGCAGCTTTAAACCCCTGAAATGGGAACGTGTGTCTGTTACTAATGCTAGTCACCTCAGAGAAGCCCTTGATTGCAGAGCTCTCTTTCTTAAGGGTTTATAAATGCATCAATCAGTTTTGATGTTTTTCTTGTCCAATGGCAACATGATTTAGCAGTAATTAGTATAATAATTAGCCAATTAACAGAGAGTTATGACTTTGGATCTGCTAGTTTGGAACATAGGTGACATCATTTGGCAATAACTAGTTAATTAGCATGATAAGGAAACAGACTCTGGCCCAAGTCTGTGTCAGATGCAGGTTTGCCTATAGTTGGAAAGTTGTGTGTGTCAGGCAAGAAGCAGTTTTACTCACTTTGGCTGCGGTTGAGGGGGGAGATGAAAGGAGCGATGTACAAACTGTAGTAAGAACCCCATAGAATTTCAAACCAAGGTGGAAAATAAAATGGAGTTCGGGTGGAGATTAGGGTGTGAAAAGACAAGTCCGATGAACAGGAGGGCACAGAGGAAGCCTTAGTGGAGGAAGGAAGGATGGTTACCTAACTGTGTGTGGGGTGGGTATCTCATAAAGCAAGGATTGGCATACTGTCGTGAGCCTTTGTGTCTCATTGTGAGAGTGGACTCTGTTGTAGGACCAGTGCTGTGCAGAGTGACCACTCTCTGAAGGCACATGTGCCACAGCATCTTCCCCAAAAGAAAGAACTTAACTGATTTGTTTTGTTTACAAAACATCAGCTATGGACTAGTTGCACCAAATGCCTCCTGTATCATCTCCAAAGCTCAACTCCACTGGACTCTATAGAATGTGTGCGTTAACTGGAGGTGAACTTTGGAGATGAGAACAATTGCCCAGTGGACTGAAAAATGACTGACACTGTGAGACTGAGACATACTCTCTGATTCCCCAAAGCCATGGATTTCACTGAAGAAAATTCTGTCACTCAGGACCAATAGTTTTGCCTGTAAGTTGAAAACTGATTTCCAGTAGTCTTGCCCCAATGTGGCACCTAAGCTGAATGCCACTGAAACATACCTGGGACACTACACTTGCATGCATCACTTTGTTGGGGTGAGTGGCACCATGTGCAACGCAGATTCTGGCTGGAGGGGCCACATGATCCTTTCTCAGCCAGTGAGTAGCCAGTCCATAGATGGAAAAACTATTGCCTAAATAGGAAGGTAATAATGTCAAACTCTTCCTGGTCTCAAGACCCTGTGAGAGCCTTTTGTATTGTGTTTTCAAGCAGTGATACACATGAACAAACATGCACCTAACCACACTAATATGGGGAAAGTTTTAATCAAGGCAAGGCCAAGTTTCAGCCCAGAGCAGGATTTTTGTGGTCTGTTATATGGGTATTATTCATGGTAGCAGGTGCTGTTAGGAGAGGTGCCCTAACAGAAATTTAAGAGGGCGCGTGGAGAGGTGATGGAGAAGTCATTGAGAACTGGCTAGGATCACTTTCATTTGTTTGTATTTCTGCAATGCAGAGAATGAACCATTTCAGAGCAGGAATATAGACTGGGTAAGGAAGACACCTCAAATGTTAGAGCCTTCCCACGTTAACTGTGAGATATGTTTACATACAGAACCTTTTAGACCACTGAGAAACGTAGGAAGAAAGGAACGTGTTAACTTTGTAATGTAAATAGCACCTTTTACAATTCTTGCAGCTGGTGTGTGTAGACAAAGCAGCATGAAGGGTCATGTGTCAAGTGTATACTGGAGTCTCATTGCCTGATTGATTTGATGTACATTAATATTTGGATATTAAGATATCTGTTTGTATTCAGATCTAAAATAAGTACTTAACAGTGCTGTAATCCTCTCAGATGGCTAAGAAATAACTGGAAGGGATAAAATTGCTGCGCCTCTTTTTTGTTATTGTTAAAGGTACATTTACAGTTATCAGGTCTGCTGCTTTGTTGTTCATCCTGATTGTTTGCTTTAAGCAATATAAAAAACTTATGTTTCCTAACAGTAGGGCTGGTTCTGCTGCTGTAACTGTTCACATTGCTTAAAAATTTGTTTTTCTTTATGTTGGCTCTTATTTGTCATATTTAAACTATTTCTCGAGTTAATCTCATTCCAATCAAGACAGTCTTTTTTACAAGGTCATCCTGGCAAATGAAAACAGTGAAGCATGCGCTGAAATTCAAGCCCCTGGTTTTATAATGTAAGCTATCGCTTGTTCTGCTGTGTGAGTGACTCACATTGAAAACTAGAAGACTCACCTACCATTCATATAAGAAGCAGTCAGAGCTATTGATTTTTATCTTCAATTAGAGATGTTAGCTGTTAGTTTATTTCTTAGCAACCAATATTTGTTCTTCTATAGTCTTGTCCTGCTAGCCACAATAGTATGGTAGCTATTTTCATCAAAATCAGCATATTTTCAAAGAGATTCAGAAGAAATACAGGAAAGGAAATTGCTAATAATCAAGTTAAACCATTAGAATTAGTCACTCATTCTAAAGGGAGCTGGTTGCGATCCCTGTATTTAGGTTGCTTAACGTCTTTCATTGTAAAAGATTTTTTTTATCACTCCCCCTTTAAAAAAAAAAAAAAAGTTCTCATATCTCTATTGTTTGCAACAGGCCTTTTCTGTCTGGTAGGGCAGAAGTGCTTCAGCTTGGCAAGTTCCTTTTCTTTGTTCCATGAAATTCCATTCAGGTTTAGCTGAGTTATCAACCATTAAAAACTAGAGCTGGGCCAGCCTCCACTTCTGGAGCCGGCACACAGGCCCAGCAGCTGGGCTCATTCCACCCTCTCTCCAGGGGCAGCCGTCCTCCACCTTCCAAGGGAGAGAGAGAGAGCTGGGCCGGATTTCCCCCCAAAACTCCATTTGGACCGATTACATGGTGCCAGCAGCCCATCGCCACCCTTTTCTCTTGATTGCAGGCAATGTTGTTAGTTCATTAGCTCAAGTGAAACCAGTCTGTGCCTCAGTGTTGGAAGTTCCAGGTTCAGACTCTTATGATGATGCATGATTTGGGGAGGTGGGATGTTCCACATAATAGGGTTGGTCTTTATCCTTTTCAAAAACAAATACACACCCCACAGCACCACCACCGAAAACACCCCCCTGCCAGGAAGTTACATTAAAAATGCACATTTAAAGACCATTATTTATGTTGCAAAGTCAAGCACTTGAAAGTTAGGAGGTGCCAGATGTATAGCTGTCCATGCAATCTTACTTCTGCCCCTGGTGCATATATCTTATGATACAGTCTTTAATTACACAATCAATTACCTTTTTTCCTCGACGGGACCATACCTCATTCAGTGCACAGGGTGCACACACAAAGAATTAAGGTTGCGCAGTCAACCCTAAAATCTAGCATTTCCTAACTCTCAAGTGCTTGACTTTGCAACCTAAATAACATTCTTTTAACAAAATGTCTATGTATGTAATTAAAAGTATAAATAAGTAAAAGTAAAATGGTTAATGCATAGCCCTTGTTTTTGCTTCAGATCAAGGTCCAAAGCCAGTTATGTGGAAATGCACAGTTTGTTTTGTGGTTTTAGAAGACGTATTTCCACATTCTGCTTCTCCATCTCAGTTCTTTGTGGCGCCTGCACTGTGCATGTGTGACTTTCTGGAGTTTGTGATCAGAATGTAGAGATGTAGGATGTTTCACAGCTATTGTATACATCATTATATCTGTTGTTCAGGACACTTTTGAAAAAAGTCAGCACAGTTGGTTTTGAATATTTAATAGACAGCTGCAAACTGGTGAAGGTGATTTGACTGTTACCAGAGAAATTGCAAACATATCCAGTGTGTCTTCTGTGTTTACTTAAGAGAATTCATGTTTTTGGAAATCATCAGTACTCCTTGTATGATATGCCAATAAAAATGGGGCTAGTATATCAGCTAATGACATATCTAGTCTATCTTTAGTTGTGTTGAGCTTCTAAAACTGGTTTTCATTACCTGCACAGCATCTCCTGAAACGAGATTTGAATTGTTAATGGGGTTTCAGTTCTATATCGACAACTGAGCTCTTCTCAGCCTGTTAGTAAAGCAGCATTTATTTACCCTCTGTCGCTGCTGCTTCCTTAGAACTACATCCATGATGTTCTAGGAAGGCACTGCCAGTCAGTTGTTTCACTGATTAATGAGCACTTCTCTCCTCTCTGGGCAGACATTAAGGAGCAAGCTGCAAGTGACCTCCAGCGTCACTCTGGAGTAAGAGACGATATTAGGGAAATATGTGCAAATTGTCAGGAGACAATCAGTTGACTCCAGGGTAAGAAATGTGCAGGGGAGGAGGAGGAGAGAGGCTTGTTCAATTAATGATTACCCCAAGCTGTGGAGGGTTATGTGCAGTGCTGAAACAAACCTCTTTGTTCCAAACACAGAAGAAAATGGGCTAATGGTTTATGCCCCGGTTGGCCTATTTAGTTACAGTGACAGTTGCGTAAATAGTGTGACAAACCCAGTGGGGCGGTCAAGCCTCTGGTGTGAGCATCCTGTCTTGAACAAAACCTGCCTCTTTGTCTGTGAGAACTGTCAGCTGGGGTGCGATGGAGCTGTGATCATGTCTTTGTGCCTCAGCTCCTCCACCTGGGCAGCCTCACAGGGCTATTTGCAGCCTTTGTTCAGCATGCGGTGTCGATAAAGCACTTCAGGGCCCTGCCTGAGGGGAAGCTCTAGAAAGAGGCAATGTTTCACTACTAAATATTTCATTGTTTTGCTACTGTTAAAGTACAGTGCTGTCTGTAGAAATCTCTGCAGGGCTGGGGGCGGAATCATTCCTACCCCCAAAAGATATGATGGAAGTAGAGGGATTCAGAAATGAGAAACAAAGATTAGGATCAGGGCTGGCCTTAGGGAAAATGGCACCCTGGGCAAACTTGCATTTTGATGTCCCTGGCCCCGTGGGCTCCCCAGGCTCCCCACCCTCCCTTTACCCCTAATCCCTGTACTGTGCCTCTTTCGTCCCTATGTAGGGTGACCAGAGAGCAAGTGTGAAAAATCAGGACAGGGTGAGGGGAGCCCATTTAAAAAAAAGAAGAAGCCCCAAATATCGGGACTGTCCCTATAAAATCGGGACATCCGGCCACCCTACACCTATGCCTGCTTCCCCTCCTGTGCCCCTAATCCCTTCATGCCTAACCTCTGGTCCCTCCTGTACCTTAACATCAAGACTGCCCCCCTCACCCCAATCCCTGCACATTCCTTCTGTGTCTCTAACCCCTTCAATGTGCCACCTTCACCCCAATCCCTGCACTCCCCTCCTGCACCCCAATCCCTACACCTTCCTCCTGCATCCCAAACCCCAATCCCTGTTCCCCTTCACCCTAATCCCTGCACCTCCCTCCTGCACCCCCAGTCCCTGCACCTTCTTCCTGCATCTCAAACCCCAGTCCCTGTCCCCCTTAACCCCAGTCCCTGCACTCCCCTTCTGTACCCCAATCCCTGCACCTCCCTCCTGCGCCCCAACCCCTACACTGTGCCCCTGCACTCCTCTTCTGCACCCCAGTCCCTGCTCCATCCCAAACCCCAATCCCTGCGCCTCTTCACTCCAATCCCTGCACTCACCTCCTTTGCCCCTAACTCCTGCACTGTGTGTGCCCCTTTTACTCTAATCCTTGTGCCCCTTCACACCTACTCCCTGCACTTCCCTACTGCACCCCAACCCCTGCACTGTGCCCCTTCACCTCAACTTCTGCCCCCTCCTGTGCCCCTAATCCATACCCCCTTCTGCACCCCAACCACTGCACTTTTTTCCCCCTTTGCCCTAACCCGTGTATCCTCCTCCTGCATCCACGTGGGAAAACTGACCTGGATGCAAGAAGCAGCTGGCATTGCTGCTTGCTCCACTCTCCTCTTGGACTCCTCTGCCCAGCACACCTCTAGGGAGCTGTGATGGGGGATCGAGGAGCAACATCAGGGCTCCCTGCATCCAGGTCACTTTCCCCACCTGGGCTGGGTAAGGAGAGAGCAGGAGAGCAGAAGCTGATGTTCTGTTCCCCAAGTTATTACTTGGTTCCTCAGCTCACACACACTACAAACACCTCAGTGCACAAGAATCCCCAGACCACGCTGGCTTACAAGATGTCTCTGGCTACTGTTCCCTTTCAGAGCCAAACTGCCCATGTGTAAGCTGCTGCAAGACTCCATCCCTGCATGGTATTTCTGTCATCAAGCTGTACAGAAGGGAAACTGAGGCTGTGTCTACACTATGGAGACTGTGCTGGCATAACTCCATATTGTAGATGCAGCCTATCTTGGCATCTACATTTTCCATTGGTGTAGAAATGCCACCTCCCTGAAGAACAGTAGCTACATCAACAGAAGCATTCTACTGTCAACATAAATGCATCTGTGCTGTGGATTAGGTCAGCATAGCATGTTGGTTAGGGATGGGTTTTTTTCCTTCACCCTTGACTGACATAGAATCATAGAAGATTAGGGTTGGAGGAGACCTCAGGAGGTCATCTAGTCCAACTCCCTGCTCAAAGCAGGACCAACCCCAACTAAATCATCCCAGCCAGGGCTTTGTCAAGTGGGACCGTAAAAACCTCTAAGGATGCAGATTCCCCTATCTCCTTAGGTAACTCATTCCAGTGCTTCACCTCCCTCCTAGTGAAATAGTTTTTCCTAATATTCAACCTAGACCTCCCCCATTGGAACCTGAGACCATCCAGAGCTCCATCCTCTTTGGAACCCCCCTTTCGGGTAGTTGAAAGCAGCTATCAAATCCCCCCTCATTCTTCTCTTCTGCAGACTAAACAATCCCAGTTCCCTCAGCCTCTTCTCGTAAGTCATGTGCTCCAGCCCCCAATCATTTTCGTTGCCCTCCGCTGGACTCTCTCCAATTTGCCCACATCCCTTCTGTAGTGAGGGGACCAAAACTGGACACAATGCTCCAGATGTGACCTCACCAGTGCCGAATAGAGGGGAATAATCACTTCCCTTGATCTGCTGGCAGTGCTCCTACTAATACAGCCCAATATGCCGTTGGCCTTCTTGACAACAAGGGCACACTGGTGACTCATATTCATCTTCTCATCCACTGTAATCCCCAGGTCCTTTTCTGCAGAACTGCTGCTTAGCCAGTCGGTCCCCAGCCTGTAGCGGCGCATGGGATTCTTCCTTCCTAAGTGCAGGACTCTGTACTTGTCCTTGTTGAACCTCATCAGAATTATTTTGGCCCAATCCTCCGATTAGTCTAGGTCACTCTGGACCCTATCCCTACGCTCCAGCATATCTACTTCTCCCCTCAGTTTAGTGTCATCCGCAAACTTGCTAAGGGTGCAATCCATCCCATCATCCAGATCATTAATAAAGATGTTGAACAAAACCGGCCCCAGGACTGACCCCTGGAGCACTTCACTTGATACTGGCTGCCAATTAGACATCGAGTCGTTGATCACTACTCGTTGTGCCCTACAATCTAGCCAACTTTCTATCCACCTTATAGTCCATTCATCCAATCCATACTACTTTAACTTGCTGCTGGCAACCGTATCAAAAACTGCTAAAGTCAAGGTATATCACATCCACTGCTTTCCCCATATCCACAGAGCCAGTTATCTCACTACAGAAGCCAATTAGGTTGGTCAGGTATGACTTGCCCTTGGTGAATCCATGTGGACTGTTCTTGATCACCTTCTTTTCCTCAAATTAGATTCCTTGAGGACTTGGTCCATGATTTTTCCAGGGACTGAGGTGAGGCTGACAGGTCTGTAGTTCCCCGGATTCTCCTTTTTCAAAGATGGGCACATAACCATTTTTAGGTGTAGACCAAGCCTAAATGAGAGCGGGGGAAACAGAGATCCCAAAGTATGCAACATGCTTCACAAGACCATGCACTCAGTGCTCTGAGACCACACAGTGGGTGTCCACTGCATGCCACACACTCCTTGTTCCTGGGGTTTCTCTTTGATTTAAATCATCATGCCTGTAATCTAATTAACACGGAACTGGGTTTCCAGTACAGTTGCCTGTTTGGTTCAGTAAGAACACATTTGTACTAAAAGTTAATTAAATGAATTTTGCCTCCATCTCATTCATTTAAAATTATAGAACCAATCAATGCTTGCTAATGGAAAATAGATTAAATATTCATGTCTATAAATTTCCCATGTCATTTTTGATTTTGCTTAATCTTTACCTCCATGGTCTGGATTCTGAAGGTGTGTGAAAGCCCTAATGAAAAGTCATTTTGGATATTAATTGCAGATCTGTCCAGTTTAAGTACAAAAGACTTCCATGTGTGTCTACTTAATGTACCTTGAATACAGGAGTAGTTTCTATTACAAATGGGAAGGAATAGAGAGGCCTGCCCATGAGTGCAGGGAGAGCCTGCAGCTGAAGGCCCTCAAGAACCAAAGCCAAGCGTGGAGCTGACAAGGCAGTATCCTGTTCTTACAGCAGTTGCAGTCTTTTTAAGTGTGTGTTCTCTTACCATAACTGGGCTTGCTGTGCTTAACCCCCTCCAGAGATTCGGCAGCACAGTGAATGTGGCAGAGCTTGCAGCAAGGAGATATTTACTGGAAAGGACAGTAAAGGGTTATCCATGAACAGCAAAGCTTTTGTAAAATCTAGTTGAAGCTCCTGAATTATTAACGCAATCAGCATGCAGACATAAAAGCTACAAATATGCTTTCATTTTATATGTGAACGTTAGACAGCAGAGTCCTTGTTCCCTTACCCACCAGCTCCCAAGCACAGAGCTTCATGTGTTTTCTGGGAGAGACACTGAGGTTGCTACCGCTTTGTTAAGGCAGGTTTCTCCTGCTACTGTGTGTGTCTATGATCTTAGCACCTCTGTCTGGGAACATATAGAACCTGGAATTGCCAGTGGGAACTATTTGCAGCTGCACATTGATGCACTTGTTGGTTTGGGATTGCAAAGGGGTGGTGAGTGGGTGTTAGATTTATTTTAAAAGCATTGCAACTTCCCTAGAATGTCAGTGAGGCAGAGGTGTGTTTGCAGCGACTCTTCTACTGTAGCCTCTGGGAAGACTTGCAGAAAACATGAAATGGAAAAAGTAAAGCAAAATGTCTGTAAACGTATTAAAAATGAAGAGTGTATATGTTCAGTGGGGAGAAGTGCCTGTCAGAGTTAGTATTCCAAGTGCAGTCAGACACAGCTCTCTGCTGCCTGCTCAGCCCACTTCTACCAAAACATCTGCATAACACAGTAGTAACTGTATCAGAGGGGTAGCCATATTAGTCTGTATCCACTAAAACAACGAGCAAGTGGGTTTTTTACCCACGAAAACTTATACCCAAATAAATCTTAGTGCCACTGGACTCCTTGTTTTTGTAGTCACTGAGGTTCACACAGAAGGTCAGCAGACTCCAGTGCTATCAGGCTGAGTGAGGAGTAGGAGGGTGAATTCCAGAGGCAGTTACTCAATGAATCTGAATATAGAATCATTCTCTGGTCATTGATGAGTGAAAATTACAAAATATAATTAACAGTGAGAGTGCTGACATGTCACTGGTGGTGATGGAAGCAAGGGAAGTGAACACAGGGCATGCCTGCTGAACTCCACTGAGCTGGGATGGTGGTGGAAGTAGGCTGTATGTGCATACAGAGGGAAGGAGAGGTTTCTGATCGGATGCTCTGAGCAGTGATTTTATTGCAATTGTCTTCGAGATTTTTGGTCTCTGTTAATACAAAGTTCTTGTTGGGTGGTGAAGCTCAGGTGTTGTTGGCAGGAGTGAGAAATGAGGAACTCCACTCACAAGCTTTGCGAGCCAGGCGATTAAAAAGAAATGAGCATCTTTTTGGGGAGGAGGGGGAGCCAGTTCTGAAGGAAAACCTGTATTTTAAATGATTGTAACGTTGGCTTTAGACTGCAGGGAAACATGTGAGAATTGTCAGCATGGGCTGGGTGAGCCTTTCCTCAGCTCTGTGGGGATTCAGGAACTAAACTCAGCTTTAGAATTGCCAATATTGACCTGGCCTGAAAGTGCTGCAGGGAAACCTGAGCATGTTCTTGCAGCCCTTGTATTCCCCAGCACTGACTTCCTGGTCATGTATGTTTGGACTCTGTGATCGCATCAGTTCAATAACTCACCTCTTCCTTTTGGGCTTGCAGGCGTACTTCCGACAGGGTGTTGCCCTTCAGTACCTTGGACGCCATGCAGACGCGCTGGCAGCATTTGCATCTGGGCTGGCTCAGGATCCCAAGAGTCTGCAGCTTCTTGTTGGGATGGTGGAAGCTGCCATGAAATCTCCCATGCGAGGTAAGCAAAGTGACCGGTGTCCAGGGCACTGCAGTTATGCTGGCTGCAAGCCTGAATGGACAGAAGTGCTAAGGGATCAGGATTTTCAACAAAGGTAGGAAGCAGATTTCAGTTGGAAGCTGATGCTGAGTCCATACTTGAGGCAGGAGAAAACCTGCGTAAGTGATGAGGGGCAGATTATAGGCGTTTTACGTCTTCCATTTGGTCACCTGCTGCTGGGCAGAGTGGAAACCAAACTAGATGAGCCTCTTGTCTGATTCAGTGGGACAGGGAGGTGGAGATGTTGGAAGAAGGGGGCTTTACTCTTGTCTGGTGAGGCAGGGATACTGGAATAGGCATGGCCTGATCTAGAATAGCAGTTCTTGTGTTTCTGTGAAGTCCGGCTGTGCTACCTGGGAGTTAATGCATGCCTAACATCTCTAAAAAGACTGAACTGGCCACCAGAACTGGTATTCTCCAGCCAGTGGTATTCTCCACTCTCATCTACTAGAGGTCTTATCCCTTGTGAAATTCTCCTTTTCCACACACAAGCGTCTTAATGTTTCACAAGTATTTCCAGTACAACTGCAGCAGATCAGTCTCCCTCGAACTGTTTCAGTGCGAGGGCAGACTGGAAACACAGGCTTTGCAGCAGCACCGGCTCTGTTGATCCTCCCAATATGACCCCACAATATTGTGGTACCTGTGTGCCCCTTGAGCTCTGGCACTTGGGTAAACAGCATTGTGAAATCCTAGGCTTGTGGTACCCAGCAGGGCTCTGCAGAAGTTTTTGCTCATTTTTCATGTCTCTCAGAGCAAAGCCCCAGAAGAGGCAGATGACCAGGCTGCTAATTCACTTTTATCCTTGACCAGTATGAAGATGGCTTGGAGCATTTGATGCTTTCAGCCCCCCTGGCATCTTGCCTCCCCTGTATATTACATCCCCGCTTCCAGGGGTGGGAATTTCACTCTCCTGAAGGGGAATTCCCTCACTGCACTGTTTCTAATCAGTTTCGTTGCATGCACTTTGCTGGAGTGGTCTAATGGCATTTCCCAGTGGGGAGCATGGAGCGGATCAGCTCTGACTCTCAGCAGACACTGCTGGGAGCTTTGGAACTTAGGGGCCAAACAGAGCTGAAATATGAGGAAAAAAAAAATGCAGTTTCCCTTTTGCAGTGTTTTCTTGTCATCTTCCAAAATGAATTAATTTAGATATGTTTTTTATGTAGCAAATACCTTATGAGGATAATTTCACCTATTCTATCCTGCGGTGTTGCTGCTGCCTAGAATATTGCCATAAATACGACATCAGGTTCATCCTTCTCTTTGCCTCTCATATCAAAACAAATTACTACAAAGCAATCTACTGCCTGCCTTGATATTAGCCGTGAGCTCCTTCCGTCCGTATGGCGCACACTGTGCTCTCACCAGACACACCAGAGATAGATGACACTACAGCTCTTCATCATTTGGTAGCTCTTTTATGAACTGCCTCCAACCTGTACATATCGTTGTGGTGTTGAAGTGGCCGGAAGGTAATGTACCATATTCTAGAAGCAATCACACTGCCGAGAGACTATCCCCTCCCTGCTCCAGGACGTGATGCTTCTGTGTCAGCAGCCCAAAGCTGCGACGGCCTTTCTTGCTGTCTTACTGTATTGCAATTTCATGTCTTTGTTGCTGTCCAGTCTGACCTCTAGGTCTGTCAGTATTACTGCTGCCACGTGTCTCCCTTCCACTGACTCTTTTGGATTATTTTTGCCTCAGTAGTATTAATTATTGTTATGCTAATGTTCAGAAGCCCCGCTCAGAATGTGACCCTGTTTGTGCTGGGCACAAAACAGATACATACCAGGGTATGGTGCCTGCCCCACAGAGCTTACCTTTGAGAGACAGAAATAACCGCAGTGGGTTGGTGGGGAGGGAAACAAATACCCATAGACTTGCACACACACACCTCTCTATTTTTGCCATTGTTCCTGTGGTAATAAATAACCTAAATGCCAATTACCCCAATCATCCCTGGAGCTCTCAATGATTTCTTGTGGGCTTTGCTGCAGAGGTGGGTCTTGCAGAGGGAGTTGAAGGAATGACTAGTAGGCTTTTGGCTATATGAACCTAATTTTCCCAAGCTGAATTTCACTTTGTTAACCTGACTGCATTGTTAACCCTTTTAGGCCCTGTTACATGAAATCTCCGTGCTCACAGGTGTTCAGAACCTCCCAGTTTGTGTTCATTAGTGTGTCATTTAATCCCCACCTCCCCTTCACATCATTAACAACATCATTAAAGAAGATTAAGCCGAGTACAGATCCTTTCTGTATCCTTCTGGATGTGTCCTCCAAACTTCATACAATGCCTTTATTATTCTTTATTGGTTATAGTCCTCCGGCAGTTGTTCAGTCCATGTAAACGTACTTATATACAAGCTACTTTGAGCTAGTTTTTCAGATAAGATCGTGTGACCTGGGATATCTACAGAGGTAACATTTACTTCACTCCCTTCATCCACTCTGATAATCTGGTCACCGAAAGGTGATGTAGTTTGGGTGACATGATGTGTTCTTGTAACTCCACAGCACGGTACATTGGTCATGGTGCTGTTACCCCTACGGAGTTAGTTTTCTCCTTTCATAGTCAATTCCATTATTGTACTAGGGATGGGAGTTACAATCAGCCTTAAGGGATAGTAATTGCTAGGATTTCTTTCATTCAGAGCTCAGAGAAGAGCAACAAAGAGCAGAGGAGATGGAAGAATTGAGTGACGTCTGAGGAAAGATTAAAAGTTAAATCTCTTTATCTTGGCTCACTACGGGTATGTGGAACTTTAAGTTTGCAATACAGATAGCTGAGGCCAAACCTCTCCTCCTACAGTAATACCACTCTCCTCCCTCAGTGGGTGGCACACCTTGGACAGATGATCTCTGCTGGGAAAGCCCTGGAACAGCCTATTCCACTCCTCAGAGGGCTGTTAAAATGCTCTCTGCTTGCTGTACATACAGTTAATAATTGTAGGCAGAAATAATGAAAGTAGGGCACAAATGGCTTTCTCAGGTTGCCATGGTTATGTTGATTCAGGCGAGAACAGACTTGTCAAGAAGTGCAACCATCCTAATTTTTAAAAATTACATTTTAACACCGTATGGTTGCCTAGAGAGCTGCAGATTTGAAACCCCAGCCTTATCATTGTCCTTTAAGGGACATGCTATGGCAGGCTTCATGGGACTAATAAAACAATTCGGTATAACTGCTCTCCAGCAGCAGTGGTTATCCTAGGTCCAGTTTGGTCACTCAGGATAGCACCTACAGTCCAGGGGCACCTGATACTCCTGCTTGTTCTTGTGACCGGTTAAGCCAATCCCCATGGGTTCCTTGTTGCTGAGCGGCTGCTTTCCCTTTTCAGTGGGTTTCTCCCAGTTAATTTTCTTCTTCTTCTCTTGCTCTTGATGTGCAAAGTGCAGGACTGTGACACTCAAATAGCTGATATTTCTAGATGTGCTATTGAATACATGTTACAAAATTCACGTCACTTTGTCGTTCACCTCTCACGGGTGTTAATGGACTGACTTCAGGATGCTTGTGTACCTTTGGCCTGTGGAGTAATTCTACCTTCCCTTCCTTATTTTAGAGTCACTCGAGCCAACTTATCAACAACTTCAGAAGATGAAGCTGGACAAGAGCCCCTTTGTGGTGGTATCGGTGGTTGGCCAGGAGCTCCTGACTGCAGGCCACCATGGTGCCTCTGTGGTTGTGTTAGAAGCTGCGCTGAAGATTGGCACTTGCAGCCTGAAGCTGAGGGGATCAGTGTTCTCTGCTCTGAGCAGTGCTTACTGGTCTCTTGGGAACACAGAGAAAAGCACAGGATACATGCAGCAGGACTTGGATGTAGCCAAGACATTAGGTAGAGTTCTCATTTTCACTCACTTAATCCCTGGTTTAGTGCTGTATTGATATAAATGGAGCAAATTAACAGGAATGGCAGTGGGATAAATGAAGGGAAGCATCGTTAGTGCTGAAGCTGCTGCGCCGTTTCACAGGCTGCTGAGCCACGCAAACAACATTCTTATTTACAACAGAATGTATGAGGTGGGTTATGGGGATCCCAGGGACGTGCTGAAGGGACACTCAAGGGACACTTTGTGGTATTGTGTGTCTGTGAACTGGATTTTCCCCTCCAGAGACTTGGGCACACAACTTTCATTGGGTCATAAACGTAACAGTATATCATTTGCAGAGTAAAGTGAGGTGTGTGCTCAAATAATCTGAACTACTCAGGGCTTGTCTACCCTACAAATGCTTTGCTGCCATAGTTAACCCAGACTAGCTATTCTGGCAATGTGCCATAGTGGAGACACGGCTTATACTGACAAAAGTTCTGCTTTTGGCTTAATTAAACCACATCCGCCAAAGGATGTGTCATGGCAGCAGGACTATCTTGCTGGTATAACTGGGTCTGCACCAGTGTTCCCTCTAAGCTGCGCAAGAATCACTCAAGTAGAGCTGTGCACATCCGGCAACTTGTGTTTAGGTGGCCCCCCTTGCTGTTCTGCTGCTCCTGCCCTCTGCCTTGGAGCCCCTGGCCAGCTGCTCCCAGGACCCTCCTGCTTGCTGGGGGGGGAGAGGAGGTGGTGGAAGGAAGTGGGAGGTACTAATGTCAGGGTGTCCCCTTGTCCATGTACCCCGTCTCCGCAGAACGAGGAAGGGGCGGACAGGGCTCGGGAGTTAGACGGAACTGCAGGTGGCTGCTGCAGTCTGAACACGCCTACAGACTGGAAAGTGCCGCTGTCCTTAAAGAGACAAACATGGTCTTTTATATGCTTCTCCAGAAGCCCCTCCCCCGCCCACTCTCTCTATGTGTGTGGGTCTCTTTCTCTTTCTCTTTCTCTCTCTCTGTCACAGACACACACACACAGTCTATCTTGGTTTCTCTTTCACACGTGTACACGCACACTGTCTCTCTCACACATATACACACTCACCTCCCAACAGATACTTGTAGGGGTGGTGGTACTTCCTGCAATGCACATATATTCTCTGGAATTTTATTCTTACAAAGTGCTGTTGTTTTAGGTTTTTGACTGGTCTATGCATTTCATATTTTTATTTCTCTCTTACGCTTAAATTTAACTCTTTGAGTAGTGAGCCCTAAAATGTCTATCCTGTCCTGGTTAGAGTAATCCCTATGGTAACTTTTAAAAAATATATATTATATCTAGGTTTCTTGTTTCTACTGGTGGTGCACATGCACATTATCTCGATATTGGTGCACATAAAATTCATTCTGCGCAGGAATGGAAAAAATTGGAGGGAACATTGGTCTGCATTAGTATTTTTGCTGGCATTGCTGTGTCAGTTAGGGGTGTGGTTTCCCCCCCATCCCTACGCAATAGATACATGCTGGCAAAAGTTTGTAATGTGAACTAGGAAATCACAGAATTCTGAAGTAGTTATAACAACTCAGGAGAGAGACTGGGGCATCATTGTGGGCTGCTCAATGAAACCACTGCTCATCGTACAGTAGCAGTCAAAAAAACAAACAAGATATTAGTGTTCACAGGAATTTGATGGAAAATAACAATTAAACCCATTATGTAAATCAATGGCATGCCATCACCTGAAATAGTATGTTCGTTCCTGGTTCTCCTATCTCAGAGAATAAAGCACAAATAGAGAGGTTCTGAGGTGGGTGACAGAAATAATTAGAGGCCTAGAACGACTGCCGTATGGAGAGAGATCGGAAAATCTGGGATTGTTTAGTTAGAGCGGAGGCAAATAAGAAGGAAGATGCGAATTGTGCAGAGCAATAAACAGTACAGAGGAGGCAGATTGGGCACTGCTATTCACTCTGTCCCATAGTACAAGAAGGGACATGCAGTGAAATTGAAAAGCCACAACTTTAATATTGGTAGAATGAAATACTGCTTAGCGCATTGTGTACTTAACTGGCTGAGCTCACTGTTACAGGATACAATTCAAGCGCAGAGCTTAGCAGAACCCAGAAAAGGAAAGGCTGGGAGCATTCACAGTCATACTGGACAGGATTGAACAGGGATGGAATTTCTCTCTTTTGTGGTTTCTTAAAGATTTCTCTGAAATATCTGACACAGATCCTTGTGAGAGCTAAGACACTGGTCTGATGGTGAAATCACCAAGCACTGGGGCAGTTTGACATGGCTGTTAGTCTCTTCTCCAAAGTGGTTCAGGACTGGACTAGCGAGAGGCAGAACAGGGAGGGAGGGAGAGAGGGACAATGGCAGAGAGGGAGATGGAGGGGCTGACTGGGTAGATCTCTGGGTAAAGGTTACCATGCCAGGTGGTATGTACGTTACTTAAGGGTGCTATAGGCCCAGATTGGAGGGCATTGCCTGCAGGATGTGGGACCACAGGGGTTGGAGGTGTCATTGCTTAAGATCAATGGTTAGAGAAGTTGGGCGAGCTATGTGAGACTCCAAAATGGAATAGCAGGTGTGCTGCAGGGCAGGACTTGGGGCGTTAGCAGAGGTATGTGAGGGGATGGGGGCTGAGGAGGGGATGTTTGCTGAGAAAGCTGGCCCAGTACTTGTCAGCACTTTGCCTGAACCAATCCTGTCCAATCCAGCCCTGCATTTTCATGGACACAAATTGCTCACATCTTCAACAAAAAGTAAACATGAAAAAAGTGAAGCTGTTACCAAGGTGTTAAGCCAAAGAGGGGTCTAAGGTGACATTAAAGTGGAGTCTGGGGGTTGATTTGGAGAATTGTGTGCTTCCCTCTTCAAGGACTGGGAAGTGAGGAGAACTCTGGCTGTGTACTGAGTCTGTGGCCAGGTTTGTTCTGAACCTTGCTCTCCCAATGGAGCATCCCTTGAATGATGTTTCCACTCTCTTAGCTGGACTCTTCCAAAGACCCTTCGTTAGCTAACTTTTGTTTTGTTTGCATGTGACTCAGGTGACCAGACGGGAGAATGCCGAGCTCATGGGAATCTGGGCTCCGCATTCTTCTCCAAAGGAAATTACCGGGAGGCCCTTACTAACCACAGACATCAGCTGGTGCTCGCCATGAAACTCAAGGACAGAGAGGTAGGAACCTTGCTAAATAGACTGGATTGGGAATTGGCAATGTGTGGCTTTCTGGAGAAGCACAGAACATCCCCCTGAGATCCCGAGAATCCCTGCCTGCCTGCCCCTTTTCCCCTCTGGGAAATTTGAAGTTATGTAACTTCTTGTCCACCTGACATGTAACATGACACTTAGTCCTGCCCTGAGTGTAAAGGATGGGATTAGGACTGGCAGGGACTCAAGACGTCACTACGAGTCTATGATTCTCTGATTGCTATTATGGAGACAGCATGGTCCAGTGGATAGTGCATAGGCTTGAGCATCAGGAGACTCTGGTTCTATTCCCATCTTGGCCTGTCTCTAACCTGCTGTGTGACCTTGGGCAAGTCATGTCACCTCTCTCTGCCTCTGTTCCCTCCCACACTTTGTCCTGTCAGTTTAGAGTGGAGACTCTGTGGGCCAGAGACTGGTCTTACTATGTGTATGCACAGCGCCTAGCACAAAGGGCCCAGCCTTGGGTGGGGCCTCTACCTGCTACTAATACTATTCATTTGGAGTGCACTAGCACACACCATCTGCTATGCACTTTCCATTCATGCAATACAAGACAGTCCGTTCCCCAAGGAGCTCCCAGACTTAATAAAACAAGCAACATACAAAGCAGGGGGGTAGGGGAGACAGAAAGCGTACAACAGTTATATGTGAATAAGCAAGTATGATTGATTTAGCAATCCGGAAAGTATAAAATGACGTGTGAGCTGCAGTGTTGGTGTTAATGGCTGTTATTTACTTCATCTGAATCTCCTTGGTATTTACCCCACAGCCTCTCAGGTGTTAAACTGGGCCTTCTGCCAGCTCAGAGGAGCGTACTGTATGCAGGCTAAGGGATCTTTGAGGAGTGTATGTCCCGAGAGCTAACCTCTGTGAGTTCACTGTAAGGACAGAGGCATCATTTTAGTGTACTTTCTTGAACAAAAGATTTTGTATCCAATAGTTCAGGAACTTACAGTGAGAATTTACAGGGGGTAGGATTGGGGGGAATTGAAGGGAGGTTGAGGGTGAGTGGATATGGTTGAAGGCAAATTGTGGGTGAGGGGGCATGAGTATGTGTGAGATTGTGTTTGAGGCCAGGTTTGAGTCTGTGTGAGTAGGGGGGAAAGGGATGTCTTTTGGGTCAGATGTAGTTGAGGGTGTAAGAGTGACCATACCAGTGCTTGGTTGTGAAGCTCTATTTTAGGTGGCTGCCAAGTTTACTGATGTGTAAGCTGTTAGAAAATGCATCCTGCAGTGAATAGTAGAGGATCTGTGGTTGGGAGCAGGTTGCTGCCAGATAATTTCATGATTATTTACCATCTTGAAAATTTCCCCAATCACTTTCTTATTCCCTGTTTCTGTTCACACATGGCTGGGAAGCTGTTACCCATCCTCTTTTTATAGCTGTGCTGACTAGAACTCCCTGTGCATTGTAAGTGGCCAATCTACATAGCTGCAGCTCCTCCTGGGGTATTTCTCAGCAGCCCCATGGGCTCTGCGGGGCTGATCCCAGAAGCTGAAGGAGATGTAAGGAAGAGCAGTGTGAGAAGGGCCATGGGCAGATAGTGATGCTGATTGTTGGAGGAGGGAATCAGCTGCTACATGGATATCAAGGGGAAGTCTAGGGCCTGGTGTAAATATTAATAGAGCCACAGGGTGCTAAAGGAGGTTGGGGTTGGAAGTCTCTGAAGGCTCCCCCAGTGAGTGAGCTTGGGCTCCCAGCCTAGTAGTGCCAGCGCCCAAAGCCTACCTATGCTCCAGATATTAGGTAGGCTGCTAGGACAGCTTGGTGTCATCTGGAGTTACACAGCCTATGGCTGCTACCTAGAAATGTATGCACTGCAATCAGCACGTACACGGGAGCCTGCCAGGCAGGTTGGATTTCCTGTCCTTTGATGCAGAGCTCATGTGAGGGATCGCAGATCTTGAACCTGGGTCCATGGGTCCCCCAGGCAGTCCTCAGACTGCAGCCACCACCCAGCAGCAAACAGAGCGTATGGGCTGGTGGGTCCTAGCTCACCATAAGTGTCGTCCACCTAGCTCCCAATTGGAGATGTCCAGCCTCTCCAGTTGGCTAAGACTCACCCTTTCAGCCAAAAGGAAGCACAGGAAGTTATCTGAGCAACTAGGTGATCCCTGGTTTGCTGCTACACTGGACCTTGCCTTCTCGCCTGACTCCTGAGTCCTGCCTTGTTCCTGATTCCTGCCCTCCTTCCTTGTTCAGTTTCCTGCTTCTACAGCCCACCCCAGGCTACTGACTCCAGCTTTGACTGTTTGCTTGACTCCCAACTCTCTCTCTGGCTCAGACCTCTGGTTCCTGGTGCCTGATTCCTGCTCTGACCACTAGGTCTGACCGCAGACCGACAGCTCCTTCACTGGGTTTTATGTTCTATTCAGAGACCATGGTGTGAATCCAAGTGAGCTAATGGCTAGTCTTGTAGCTGGCTGATTGCTGGAAATGGGCCCTCCACACTTCCAGAGCAGCTCACTGACCTGCCCTGACAGACTCACCAGGAGCATTGCCACCCAAAACAAACAAAAGGACATAACACAGAAGCAAAGCCCAGACGCTGGTGACTGGTGGGGGAAAGAACTACATCAGATGTGTACACTTTACAATATTGGGACAGGGCTCAGGCACCATGCTGAGGGAGGCCATGTCAGAACCTAGAGAGAGAGCTAGAACACAGAGTAGATCCCTTCCAGTCCTAGAGTCTATGAATCTATGAATCTGAGAAGTTGTCCTGAGTAGCAAGTGCTGAGTGCTCTGTTTCATTAACATTAGGCCAGTAATGGAAACAATTCCCAGAAGCTGAGCTGGGTGGGTTTTATTTTGTCTGAGGCTAATGCCTTGAATCCAAGAATGTTTTGTATTGAAACCCAGTGCACTAGAATTCAGGTGAATGAAGCTTATTCACAATAGTATTCAATTTGTGACACATCTGGGTACATAATTAACCGTTACTGACAACAAATGGCTACTTGGGTTTGTGAGAAAGCTGAGCCTCTTGGATTTCCTGTAGGATGTAACCACAGGAAATTAATTTGGCGCTTTCTGATGACATCATTTTGACCACAGAGCTTCCTCTGAACACAAAGCTGTTTTTCTTGGCCTCCGTTGCAGACATTTTTAGAACATGAATATTATTCTAAAGTTGCAATGGTGTTGCTGTGAATTCCACTAGAAGTTTTGTGTGTGTGAGAGAGAGAGACAGAGACTGTAATGAGGTAATTGTTTTACCTTCAGCTGTGCAGGGAATTGGGTTAGAAGATAAGAATGCTCCTTTGTACCAGATCCCTCTGTCCTCACAGGGAGTATTGGCTTCTGAAGCCTCTGTAACAATGAGTGCACCACAGGCTTCTGCTAGATCTAATAGCCCATCAGCCGAGAAAAAGGTTCCAGGGGGTTTTGTATCTGCAAGATCCAGGGCCTGTCTTCTCCCTGTAACCTAGGTGTCAGGAAAACTTGTACCAGCTGAGTGGGGACAGGTGGGCTTATGAGATGGTGAAAAATTTTCTCCCTGGTGATGGGAAATGTACAGTAGCTTCTTTAGAGAAGGAGAGAGAGTTTGTGCAGCTCCTGTTAACAGCAGTGTATATTGTGACCTGTAAAGTGCAGGGCCTCTTCCCCCTCAAAGAGAATGTGTTAGCAGATGATTCTGCCTTTGGAGGTGGCAGTGTGTGACAGGAGAGGGACAAGCTGCGGTTAATGTAATTTTCCCAAACAGACACATGTGTGAGAGAGAGAGTGTGTCTGTCTCTGTGTTTAAAGGCTTGGCATTAACATGTCTTCACCAGCATGCACCCAAAGAGAGGTCAGGAGTTAGAGTGGACAAGAAATTAACATGACTCCAGTAGACTCTCAGACACTGGAGAGAGCAGCTGGAGATTAACATTCCTCCAGCATTGTCCCAAGAGATACCAGAGCAGTGAGCATGGTTGTGTGTTCAGGTAACTGGGATGGAAGCAGCAGCAGGTGACTGGAGTCTCTGTTTCACTAACCCTATCCTAGCAGGATTCAGATTCCCAATGTAAATGCAATACGTAATGGAAAGTGTGAGGGAGTTGCTTGTGGTGTGTAGAGTGCAGTACTTTCCATTGCCAGTAATGATACTGTATAGCAGGTTACGAATCTATTGGGCTACCTGCAGTATATTGACCTCATTAGGGTTCACAGGGAGGTATTATATCTGCGATGGCAATTGAGTAGACACCAAGGTAAAGAGATGAAATTATTGCATGGCCTTGTGTTACCACATCATCCCGAGTGGCAAGTGCCTACCCCACTGGTTCCCCAGCCGGGTATGCTGGGTGGTCCTGGCTGTTGTCTGCAGTTTCCATGGTTCTATTTGAATAAACAAACAGGTGCCACGTTTGTCTTTATGGTGCTCAATCTGAACTTGAGTCCCACTCATGAGGAATGGACTCTTTTTTTAACAACTAGAAATACCCCCAGTATTTGAACAGTTACACGGGTTGCAGGTGTCTGAATTACAATCACTCAGATTATAGGAAAAGTCTCTATTTCTGCTGCAGATGAAAAGGACATGGGTTTCTGAAATGTGATGTTACAAATCTGTCTCCCACTGTAGTTTAAGGGTCTCAATAATTATGATTTACCAAGATTGTCAGAAACAATTAGAAAGTCTCTTCTGGTCCTGTAGCATGGTTAGGTTTGCCTCTCAGTTTTCCATTACTGACCACTGCTTCAGTCTGCCAGTCATACATGCTGTGACTAGAGATCACAGATGAAGCAAGTTTCATCAGGGAGGTTTGGCTGCAACTGGGTGAAGCGAGGTTAAATAAACCTGAAAATTGCTGGGATTCTGCTTGCTGGAGTTGGCCAGCAAGATCAGGTGAAATGAGTTAAGAGCCAGGCAGACTGCGAAGAGCTACAAAAGGGTCTCTCAAAACTGGGTGACTGGGCAAGAAAAGGGCAGATGAAAGTTAATGTTGATAAATGCAAAGTAATGCACACTGGAAAACATAATCCCAACTAATACATATAAAATGATGGGGTCTAAATTAGCTGTTACCACTCAAGAGAGAGATCTTGGAGTCATTGTGGATAGTTCTCTGAAAACATCCACTGAATGTGCAGCGGCAGTCAAAAAAGTGAACAGAATGCTGGGAATAATTAAGAAAGGGATAGATATTAGGACAAAAAATATCTTGTTGCCTCTATATAAATCCATGGTATCTTGAATACTATGTGCAGATGTGGTCACCCCATCTCAAAAAAGATATATTGGAATTGGAAAAGGTTCAGAATTAAGGGCAACAAAGATGACTAAGGGTATGAATTAGCTGCTGTATGAGGAGAAATTAATAAAACTGGAACTTTTGAGCTTGGAAAAGAGACAGCTTAGGGGAGATATGATTGAGGTCTATAAAATCATGGCAGGTGTAGAGAAAGTAGGTAAGGAAGTGTTGTTTACTACTACTTATAACACAAGCATTAGGGGTCACCAAATGAAATTAATAGGCAGCAGGTTTAAAACAAATAAAAGGAAGTATTTCTTCACACAACGCACAGTCGACCTGTGGAACTCCTTGCCAGAGGATGCTGTGAAGGCCAAGACCATAACAGGGTTAAAAAAAGAACTAGATAAGTGTATAGAAGATAGGTCCATTAGTGGCTATTAGCCAGGATGGGCAGGAATGGTGTCTCTAGCCTCCGTTTGCCAGAAGCTGGGAATGAGCGACAGGGGATGGATCACTTGATGTTTACCTGTTTGTTCATTCGCTCTGGGGCGCCTGGCATTGGCCACTGTCGAAAGCCAAGATGTTGGGCTAGATGGACCTTTGGTGTGACCCAGTAGGGCCTTTCTTATGTTCTTGATAAATCCTACAAAGAATATTTCATAAGATAAAAGATTTTAAAAGTATAAACAGTCAGTAAATCAGAAACTGGACAAACCCTATTTACTCTGCCTTGCCTGCTTGGGCATTGTGTTTTTAGGGTTCTGGAATAAAGAATTAGAGACCTCTGCAGTATACACCCTGCATCAGTCAGATCTTCAAAAAGAAGCACAGTACTGAAAAGTTCAGGTGGGAAAACTAGAGCAGCCAGGATAATCTAGAAGAGCAGTTATTTCTCTCTTTACTGCATTCAGAGGAAAGATGATCACAGGAGGTGAGCACTGAGACTGCAAAGGAAGAATTACTGAAACTAAGTTTAAATCCCACTCTGGGTAAATAGCACACGGCTTGGCCACTTAGCTAGCCAACGTGCAGGATGCTGTGCAGCTTCACTGAATACCAAGCAGCCCTGGGAACCATTTGGCTGTGTTAAAGGTCAGCTGCCCCAGAGCACTGTGTGAGAGAGAGTGAGCTCAGTTCAGGATAGCAGCTTTAGCAGTAGTCAGATCTTGACCTGTTTCATTGACCACAGAGATGATATGACATCCTGAGATGGTGGGGGGTTGATTTTGGACTTTCTTTGCATTTTCTGGCAAGTTCAGAGCCAGCTGGAGGGAGTTAGAGTTTAACTGCCTCTGCCTTGAAAATATGACATGCTGTATGTTTCTGGGATCACTAATGGCTGAAGGAAGGAACTGGTCTCTTAAGCCACCCTGACTGCCATGAACTTGTTTCCTTGGTGTTAGACCAGGGGTCGGCAACCTTTCAGAAGCGGTGTGCCGAGTCTTCATTTATTCACTCTAATTTAAGGTTTCACGTGCTGGTAATACATTTCAATGTTTTTAGAAGGTCTCTCTCTACAAATCTATATATTATATAACTAAACTAGTGTTGTATTGTAAAATAAACAAGGTTTTCAAAATGTTTAAGAAGCTTCATTTAAAATTAAATTAAAATGTTGATCTTACACCACCGACCCACTCAGCCCACTGCTGGTCTGGGTTTCTGTTCACCTAGGCCGACAGTGGGCTGAGTGGGGCCTGCGGCTGGGATCTCAGGTGGCGGGTCTGGTAGCCAGAACCCAGACCAGTTAGCGGGCTGTGCAGGGCCGCAGCCGGACCACTGCTGCTCAGGGATTTCCATCTGCTGGCTCCTGTCAGCCGGATCCAGCTGCGGACCCACTCAGAGCTTGCTGCGGTCTGGGGTCGGCCTGCCACTATACAGGGCACCTTCTCCCTGGTTCTGGCCCATTCTCTCTCTCTCTGCACTCAGTGAGGGTGGAGTGGACCGAGCACAGGGCTGGGGTGAAGGGTCTGAGGGAGGGGGCTCAGGGTGGGACAGGAGGTTTGTGGTGTGGGGACACTTACATGGGCAGCTCCATTTGGTGTGAGGGGTGCAGGTGGGAATGTGAGTGGGGTGCGGAGCTCCCATTTTGGTGCTCAGGGTGGGGGTGGGGAATGTGCGGGGTGCAGGTGTCAGGGTAGGGGGCTGGGGAGTGTGTGGGGTGCCAGTAGTTCAGGTCTGGGTCATGGGTGGGGGGTGAAGGAGTCGAGAGGGCTGGTGGTACAGGGCTCAGGACAGGGCCTGGGTGTGTGGGGGGATGCAGGGCTCAGGGCAGGGACTGGTGTGGGGGGGTGGTCAGGGCTCAGGCAGAGGGCTGGGTGACTGCCCCCCCAGACCCCCAACCCCCTCCTGTCCCGACTACCCCTCCTGGACCCACCCTGTCTAAGCCTCCCTGCCCCTTATCTCCTGACTGCCCCCTAGGATCTACCCTCTACCTGTCCCCTGACTGCCCAACCCTTATCCACCCCCACACTCAAGACAGACCCCTGGACTCTCGTGTCCCATCCAACCGCTCCCTGCCCCTGACAGGACCCCCCAGAACTCTGGACCATCCATCGCTCCCCTGCCTGCCCAACCCCTTTCCACACCCTGCCTCTGACGTCCCCCAGACTTCCGACTCATCCAACCTCCCAGCTCCTGTCTCTGACCACACCCCAGAGACCCACCCCCCACCTAACTGCCCCCCGACCCTCCTTGCTCCGTGTCCCTGACTGCCTGATCTCTATCCACCCCCTACTCCCTAACAGACCCGGGACTCCCATGCCCCATCAACCCCCCCTGCTCCCTGACTGCCCCTCCAGAGACCCACCCCTAACACCCCCCCCGATTCCTCATCGAGACCAACGATTGCCAACTCACCCATGCAACCCACCCTGCTGCCTGTCCCTTGACTGCTCCCACCCCTTATCCAACCCCCAGCCCCCTTACGATGAGACTCCCCTCTCATCCGGAGCCCTACTCCGCCCCTCAGAGCGCTGCACACGTGGCAGCAGGGCTCCGGATAAGCGGGGAGCGTGTCTATCCCCACGGATGCAAACACTGCCCTGCGGGAGCGTGCAGACCCGGCAGCAGGGCTCCAGGGGAAGGCAGAGGAGGGGCCGGCAGCCTGCTGTGCTAGGCCGGACGCTCTGGCCGGGGAGCGCGGACCCTGCAGCTTGCCGCGTCGGCAGGATTTTTAATGGCACATGGAGTCCCAGCAGGCAGTCGCATGCCATTAAAAAATGGCTCGCGTGCCATCAGTTGCTGACCCCTGTGTTAGAACATAGAGGCCTGGGCTACAGTAGCGGGGAGGGGAGGGTTTGAACTAAGATACACAGCTTCAGCTACGCTATTCGTGTAGCTGAAGTCGAAGTATCTTCGTTCGACTTACTTAGCAGTCCTCACAGAGGCAAGTTGACTGCTGCGGCTCCCCCATCGACTCCACTTACTCCTGCTGCCGAGGTGGAGTATGGGCGTCGATTAGCAGATTGATTTATCGCGTCCAGATGAGATGCAATAAATCGATCCCTGATGCATCAAACATTACCTGCCGATCCGGCAGGTAATATAGGCGTACCTTCAGCGGTGAATAGCTGCACAAATCGTAGGCTACAGCTTCACTTTTTTGTAACATCTCTTGCATTTTCTCTTCTTAAGGCAGGGATACACACAGTGACTGTAGACTGTCTTGCTAAGGAAAATAACAAAGCACCCTCCAGCCTGCCCTGCCCTGCAGTGTTGTTATTTGCATAGGGCTGGAGGGTTACAAACAGGAGTTCTACGCGCCAGGCGCTGATAGGGTACATAGGAGGGAAGGGAGAGAACACTTTGTTTGGATTGAGGGAGGAGCTCGGTGCATATACACCTCTACCCCGATATAACGCTGTCCTCGGAAGCCAAAAAAAAATATTACCGCGTTATAGGTGAAACCGCATTATATTGAACTTGCTTTGATCTGCTGGAGTGTGCAGCCGCACCGCCACGGAGCACTGCTTTACCACATTATATCTGAATTAGTGTTGCATCGGGTTGCGTTATATCGAGGTAGAAGTGTATATGTAGGCCTGTATTATTGTAAAAGCAGCAAAGAGTCCTGTGGCACCTTATAGACTAACAGACATTTTAGAGCATGAGCTTTTGTGGGTGAATACCCGCTTTGTCAGATGCATGTAGTGGAAATTTCCATTGTAGGCTACGTTGTTATAATTGTGATCATCCTAGGATATTAGATAGATAAGGTGGGTGAGGTAGTATCTATTATTGGACTAACTTCTGTTGGTGAGAGAGGCTTTGTCTACCCTGGAACCTGAATGACAAAACTTTTGTTGTTCAGGGGTGTGAAAAAAATACCCAGTAGGATGACCAGACAGCAAGTGTGAAAAATTGGGATGGGGGTAGGGGATAATAGCAGCCTGTATAAGAAAAAGCCCCAAATATCAGGACTGTCCCTATAAAATCGGGATATCTGGTCACTCTACCCCCCGACCCCTCTGAACGACAAAAGTTTTGCTGATGAAAAGCACTGGTGTGAACAGTGCTCCCACCGTCAAAGCTACTGCTGCTCTTTGTGGGTGGATATTTTTTTCGGCAGGAGAGCTCTCTCCCACCAAGAAACAGCGGCTACACCGGGCGCCTTTTAGTGGCACAGCTGTCACTAAAAGGTGCATAGTGTAGATATAGTCAGAGACAAGCTTTCAAGCTTATACGAAGCTCTTCCCCAAGTTTGGGAAAGGTCTTCTTCAGCTATCCCGCAGTGCAAGGATGTCGTCTACCAAGGAGGTTCATTGGTGAGTTTTTAAGTGGCTGAGGAGCCCATTTCTTGCTTTGCAGATTTTCCCACAGAAGTGACTGGTGTGATCTTTGAGGAGACATAGTTGTTGGCTGGAGTGTTGTGCACTTTCTTTCCTCCTTTGTTGCTTCTCTGTCTCATGAGCACCTCTGTTCTCAAAGTGGGCTGTGTCTTGGTGAATGAGAGTCACTGCTAAAGAAAAAGTGAAACAGATAGTTTAGCATAAGTAGTTAACACACAGTTCAAGGGACTATTCAAGGTGATGTGGCCCGTTAATACTCTTCCAGTGATAGGGAGGCAGGAAAGGGAGAGGGGGGAAAAGGCAGATGGTGGGGATTGTTGTAATCAGCCATAAATCCAATGTCTCTGTTCAGTCCATGATTTTTAGTGTCTAGCAAAGTTATGAATTTAAGCTTATATGAAAGAAGTTTTAAGTTTAAGCTTAAATAAAAGAAGTTGGTCCAGTAAAAGATATTACCATACCCCCCCACCCACCTTGTCTCTATATTATTTTATTACAATGAAATTAATAATAATTTAATTTGATTGTTACACATCACAGAAGTTGTGGTATGGGGAGGAGGACTGCGTACTGTGAAACACTAATGTAGCTCAGTCTAGTTTATCCCAGAGAAGGTTAAGAGGTGACTTGGCTACAGTCTGTAAGAACCCGGGGAGAAGATATCTGTGAGTAGGAGGGTTGTTTCATCTGGCAGACAAAAGGACTAGAAGCACCAATAATTGGAAGCTGAAATTAGACAAATGTAGGCTAGAAATAAGAGGTAATTTAATTACTAGAAAAACTTACCAGGGAAGTGGATTCTAAAGACTAGGCATCTTTCTGAAAAATCAGCTCTAGCCCAACCAGAAGTTGTGGACTTGATGCAGCAATCGCCTTGTGAAATTGTATGACCTGTGCTCTGCAGGAGGTCAGACTAGATGATCATAATGGTCCCTTCTAGCCTAAAAATTCAGGGCAGAAATAATTAAGGGTTAAATGTCCACATCTGGGGTTACCTGTGACAGTCATAGCTGAATGTATTTAGCTAATGGAAATAGAATATAATTTATTTTCTGAGACCAGCTGCAATGACTGGGGCAGTGTCCCAGGGAAAACTGAAATGGATTTCCACCCTGAATGGAGATGATTCTGCCTGCTTTTCTATGGGGGTGATAATATGTGGGAAGGAGCTGAGCCTAGGCAGGCTTGTAACTAAAGAGTTAAATTAATCTTTGGTGTACCTCTGGTGAGGTAGATTTGACCCTTGACCTCCTTTATTCCCTGAGGTCTCTGCTTAGGAAAAGGCAGGTGATAGATAAATTTTCTAGGCTGTTTTGGGACAGACCTACACTTAAAACACTGCATTGGGCTAGCTGCAGTGCTCCAATAAAGACGCTACTGTGCCAGTGGGAGAGCTTCTCCCGTCAGCATAGTTAATCCACCTCCATGAGAGGCGGTAGCTGTGTCACGCTGAGAAGCTCTGCTGCCGACATAGTGCTGTCTACACCATGGTTAAGCTGGTATAACTGTTGCTCAGGGTGTGGATTTTTCACACCCCTAAGTGACGTAGTTACACCAGTGTAAGTCTGTAGAGCAGACCAGACCTTGATCACTGTAATTCCTTGGAGAGCAGGTGTTCTGCTGTTTGCTCAGGGGCAAGGGGCAGTAACAAGGTGTAGACATGCAGACTCACCCCTGTGGCACCTCCTGCTGGTGACTCCTGGGAATTAGCTCGTTCCAGCTCTGGAGCGCCTTCTGAAGGCCGGTGATCCACCTGTCCTCTGGCCCCCATGCTCTTTTACATAGGGTGCTGCCCCCTGGCAATAACCCCTTTCTCTCAGGGTCTCCCCTCCCTGGGGAACCCCCACCCACTATCCCCACCTCAACTCAGGATAAGGCTACTGCCAGTCATCATCTAGCCCCCGCGCCCTGGGGCAGACTGCAGCATCAGCCTACTCATCACTGGCAAAGTTGGGTTTGGACCTACCCCTGGGCTGCCCTCTGCAACCCCTAGTACACCTTGGCCTCCTTCTATTTTGCAGCCTGGGGCTTTCCAGGCTGGAGCTCCTGTTTGCTCCTAGCTTCACTGGCCTTCTTATGAGGCCCTGTTGCTCAGTTTGGGACGTGGCCCCAGCTGCAGCCACTTCCCAGTCAGCCCAACTTAGTAGCTCCCAGCTACAACCTTCTCCCAGGGCTGTTTCAAGCCCTTCAGGGCAGGAGCAGCTCACCACCCTGCTACCGGCAGCGCTCTGTCTGCTTGGGCTGCCCTGCTGGCTGGAGCGCTCTCCCCCTTCTCTGGCTACCCTGCTGGCTGGAGCTCCATCTCCCTTCCGGGCTGCTGCTGCTGGCTGGAGTGCAACCCTCCGGGACTGCTGCTGCTGAGTGAGGGGTGGGGGGGCCTTGTGGGCCGGCCCCCACTTCCTCCACCGCTGGAGGGAGTAGCCGGGACCCCACTACCACCACCACTGCTACCACCTGTGGGGGGTCCTTCCTGCCTGACCACCGGGTTGCTGGAGGAGAAGCTGCTGCTGCTGCTGGAGCTGTGTTCATCCTGGGGAGCTGCTTGGAGCCTGGAGGAGGAATGAGGTAGTGAGACAAACACCGGCTGCTGGGGGAGCGCACAGGACTCTGAAGACCACCGTGGAGGGGCCATTCACGGACTAAGTACTCTTTACCTGTGCTCTAGTGGTGGGGTGTAGACTGTGTTTGTGGGGGCCCAGGGGTGTGGCGTGGAGTTGCCCCCCTGGCCCATCTGTATTCCCCCCCCAACCCCCACCACCAACGCTGCCCTCTCCACCATCCCCCACAGACCACTTCCCATCTGCCTCGGTTCCTGCTTCTGGGACTCAGTTGCTTGCCTGGCCTGCACACCCTATTGCCACCGTTTGGGCCTCCAGCAGCAGCCTACCAACCATTTTGACTTTGCACAATGCTCGTGGGTGCACGTTACCCCCTCCCCTGGTACTGACCCCATTCCTCTGCAACAGGCCCCTAGCTTTGCCCTGTTGCCTGCCCCATTTGCCCTTCATAGCCTCACCCTCAGTCACCAACAGGATTAGAAACCGGGCTCTCTAGCTGCGACTAGGGGAGGGGAGGGATACAACAGCAATTGGGGGGTGCAACGCAACAGGGGTAAACTCAAACAGGGGGGTGAGGGGAGCACAAGTGCATCTAAAGGGCATGGCGCACAAGGAGAGGGCAAATGAGGTCAGAGGGCCATAGGGGAAGGGTTAGCAAACCAGGCTGGGAACGGGGCAGAGGGACCAAGGGGGGGCCAGCTGCACGGCTGGGGGCGGGACAAACAACAGCTGCAAATGGAGACCAGTGGGGCAGGCAAACAAACTGAAGCGGGGGGAGTAGGCCCCCCCCCCCCCCCGCCCCCGAGTCCTTGATAGTCCCCTTCTCTGACACCCTCCTCCCCTGCCTGCAGCCTAGCGGGGAGGAGTGGTTGACCTGCTTTCCCTCCCCCTGTTCTTTCTCTGGTATTTCCCCTCCATCCCTACTCACCATGGCGGGAGATGCAGCAGGTGGGACTCCTGGGACAACCCCTGTCCCTCCTCCCCCGCCTGTTCCCCCCAAAAAACCCCTAGTCTCCACCTCAACTGCCACTGCCGGACCACCTGCCACCGCTCCCGCTGAGGTGCCCGCCTCGCCCCACGTGGAGACCTACGTGCGGGCGTTGGCGAGGGTGGTGGGGCCCACGGCCATCATGGCAGCCTCCAAGATGTATGGCAAGGTTGTCTTCTTACTCGCCTCGGAGGCCGCCGCCCAGGAGGCGGTGGAGAAGGGCCTGGCGGTGGGGGGCGTGTTCGTCCCCCTGGAGCCGTTGGAAGACCTGGGGGTCCGCTTGGTCCTGACCTCCGTCCCTCCCTTCCTTCCCAGTGCCGCCCTGTTACCTGCCCTCTCTACCCTGGGGAAGCCCATTTCCGTGGTGAGCCCTCTCCCCTTGGGCTGCAAAGACCCTGCCCTCCGTCACGTCCTCTCGTTCCGCCGGCAGGTGCAGCTTCAACTGCCACTGGCGGAGAGGTGCTCGAGAGGTCTTTCCTGGTCCCCTAACAGGGGGCCCATTACCGGGTGCACTACTCCATGAGGGAGGCCCGGTGTTACCTCTGCCGAGCGATGGGGTACGTTCGGAGGGACTGCCTCTTGGCCCGGCACAGAGGAGCGCTCGGGACCCCCGAGCCCCAGCAGGGTGCCGGCCCCGTCATCGCCCGTGCCCCTGGCCGCCCGGTGCCCGGAGCCATCCCTCCTCCCTCCCAGCCCATCACTGCTCCCGCTCAGGCTGCAGGGGTACCTCCGTCGGTGTGCCCAGACAAGTGGGAGAGCCCCACCTCCGCTCCCTGCGCTGTGGCGGGGCCTATGGAGGAGGGTGCGGCAGGGTTACTGCTGGGCGTGGGAGAGGGCTCTCCCCAGGAGGGAATCGTCCCTCCCTCCGGCTGTCCCACCAGTACCTCTCCAAGTCCACGAACCGCCATCCCTGCCCTCCGACCCGGCCCTAGTCACCCAGCCCGTAAGCGACGCCATGGAGGGCTGGACCCTAGTACAGGGTAGGCGGGGCAAGCGGAAGGCTTGAGCTCCGCCCGTGCCACCTGATGCGGAAGCCCCCCATAAGACCAGAAAGGGGGCCGCAGACACCAAGCCTTCCACCATGCCCACGGGATCGGTCCGTATGCCAGTTCTGGCTAAGAAAAGATGTGGTAGCACCGGAGGATACCACCATCCCTCCTCCGCAATCCCTGCCTGCAAAGGCCCCGGATGAGGACCCTCCTCTTCCCTTGCCACCTGTGCCCCCTGCAACGCCCGAGGCGAGCGTCGCCTCGGGCACTAGTGGGGAGGACCCTGGGGTGGTGGGAGATGAGCTCCCCTCCATCTTTGAGGAGATCGAGGCCCTCGGTCTGACCCCTGTCACCCAGGGGGAGGATGACCCTCTGCCAGCAGGCCTCGACCTAGCCGACCTCACCCCAGCTCCCCCTTCCCCATGTTCCATTATCCTGACTGCAGCGTCCACCCCCGCGTCTGAGGGTCCCCTGGACTCCTCGACCTGCCCGGTCGCAGATAACACCTTCCTGACGGCCACCGAGCCTGTTGAGGCGATGGCCTGTGCTTTGTGTCTGGGAGATGGGCTAACAGGGGTATCCCTCAGTAGCGTAGGGCAACCGAGTTCCTTCCTGGGCGGGGGCCCCACTGACGATTCTACATCTCTCAATGCCGAGGCTGTCACACCTGCTGTTGAGCCTGAGCCCGGCGTCACTGGGGACCCCCTCCCTACCCCTCAAACCCCTGCGCTGGCCGCGAGGAGCTGCCTGCTGACGGTTCGGCTCCTGCGGCCCAGGATCCCATCTCTGTCCCTATCCCTGACCCCAGCCCCGCCCTTATTCTTGACCTCGTCCCTGTCCCCTCCACTGCCCTCTATGTTATTGCCGCCCCGGAGCTGTCCCCTTCCCTTTCCCAGGGGGTGACCCCCAGGGGGCGGCCTTCAAGTTTCACAGTCCCGACCCCCTAGGGGCTGCACTCTTCCCTCCGCCGCCCCCCATCGGGCCAGGGTCTGGGGCGGACCGTGTGGCGCTGGCCCATCGGGCGCCACATCGGGGGTCCACTCCTTGCCTTCCCGTCTCCGTAGGCCACGGGGCCGTGCCAGAGGCCCCACTGGTGGGTCACCGGAGACCAGTGACCCCACCCACCCATGCGCTGTGAGAGGAGCTGCGGGAGTTCCTGGATGACGTCAGGGGCTCCCGCAACAAGGTACGGCTTGCTCTCCAGCGCTGGGGGGATTTCCACCAGATCCTACGGGTCGCGAGGTGCCTCATGGGGGAGGGCAAGAGGACTGGGAAGCAGGGTGCCGTGGCTTACCACCGAGTCCGCAAATTCCGTGACGCCTTGCTCACCTTTGGGGTGGGTCACGGTTTGCTGCGTGGCCCAACGGGGCCCATGGGCGTCCCTGCCAGTGGGGATCCCCCCCAGCCCTCCTCATGGCACTCGTCACCTTTGCCACCTTGTATACCCGGAGCTGTAGGGTGGGTTTCCGCAGGACCCAGGTGCTCTCCTTTCTTCGGGAGTGGGGGTACTCTGTGATTTTCCTGCAGGAGACCCACACGGATCCGACCACCGAAGCCAGCTGGCGGCTGGAGTGGGGGGACGGGGTCTACTTCAGCCATCTCACAACCCACAGGGCTGGAGTAGATACCCTGTTCTCCCCCGACCTACGGCCGGAGGTGCTGGGGGTCGCTGAAGCTGTGCCGGGCCGCCTGCTGCACCTCCGGGTCCGGGTCAACCTCGCGAATGTCTATGCCCCGACATCGGCCCCTGAACGGCTGCCGTTCTGTCAGCGGGCGTCCGCCTTCCTCTGCTCCTTGGATCCTCGTGAGTGCCTGGTCCTGGGCGGGCACTTCAGCATCATCCTAGAGGGATGTGGGTTTTCTCCAGATGCTGTACGCTTCCGCGGAGTGTCTGGTCCGGCTCAACTGGACCCTGACTGAGCCGGTCAGCTTCAGGCGAGGAGTGCGGCAGGGGTGCCCCCTCTCGGGCCAGCTGTACGCTCTAGCAATCGAGCCCTTCCTCTGTCTCTTCTGCAGGAGGTTGACGAGGTTGGTGCTCTGGGAGCCAGAGCTGCGGCTGGTCCTGTCGGCATACGCCGACGATGGGCTCCTTGTGGTCCAGGACCCGGGTGACCTGGTGCGGGTGAAGGCCTGCCAGGCAGTGTACTCAGCGGCCTCCTCCGCCCGGGTTAACTGGGTCAAGAGCTCTGGCCTGGTGTTCAGGGACGGGTGGCAGGCGAGCTCCCTCCCCCCCGCGCTTCGGGCCGTCCGGTGGAGCACGGGTCCGCTGCTCTATCTCGGCATTTACCTTTCTGCCACACATCCGTCTCTGCCGGAGAACTGGCAAGGTTTGCAGGGCAGGGTGGTGGAGCGGCTCCGGAAATGGACAGGACTCCTCCGGTGCCTTTCCCTTCGAGGGAGAGCACTGGTGCTCAATCAACTGGTCCTGTCCATGCTCTGGTACCGGCTCAACACTCTGGTCCCGACCCCGGGCTTCCTGGCTGACCTCCGGAGGGTGGTTCTGGAGTTCTTTTGGCCAGGACTGCACTGGGTCCCTGCAGGGGTACTCCACCTGCCCCTGGAGGAGGGAGGGCAGGGCCTGAAGTGCCTGCGCACTCAGGTCCACGTCTTCTGCCTCCAGGCACTGCAGAGGCTTCTTTATGCTGCGGGTAGTCCGGCGTGGAGAGCACTGGCGCATACCTTCCTGCGCCGCTTCCGAGGGCTCCAATACGACCGGCAGCTCCTTTATCTCGATCCGAGGGGTCTTCCGCGAGACCTCTCTGGGCTGCCAGTCTTCTACCAGGACCTCCTCCGGTCCTGGAAGCTGTTCTCCGCGACTAAGTCCGTGGAGGCCACCGAGGGGACAGATCTCCTCACGGAGCCCCTGCTACACAATCCCCAGGTCCGTGTGCAGGTGGCAGAGTACCTCGCGGTGCACCAGAGATTGGTCCTAGCGGAAGCTACCAGGGTCGGAGACCTCCTGGACTATGACTGGGGAGACTGGCAGGATCCCCTGACACTTGCTCAACGCATGGGGCTCTCCAGACCTTGTACTCCCCGGCACGTACTACAGGAGGTGGAGGCCGCTTTGCCGCCCGCTGCTTACCTCAACCAGGTCCTACGTGAGGGCACGCCCCGCCCATCCACCACTCTGAGCCCTCCAGACCTTTTCATCGGGCCCCTGCCCCATGGACCCGACCAGCCCCTCCGCCCCTTCTCCGCAAGCCAGCTGCACGACCTGCAGCTGGTCCGTTTCCAAACTGTGCCAAGGAAGCATCTCTACGTGCTCATGCTCCACACCCTTCGCTTTCTCACCCTCGTGTCCCGCCCTGATACAAAGTGGCGGGACCTCCTGCCACCTCTGGAGGGTGAGGAGCCCTGGTGGGCCAGCCTATACTCTACTCTGGTCCTGAGGCCCACCAGGGATATCAGTTGGCTGCTCCTTCATGGGGCCATGAGCACGGGTGTGTATTTGGCGCAGTTTCCCCGTCCCAGACATCTGCCCCTTCTGCTGCGTGAGGGAGACTCTGGCGCACGTTTACTTAGAGTGCGCCAGGTTGCAGCCCCTATACCGGCTCCTCACCAATCTCCTGTTGCGTTTCCGGCTGCACTTTTCCCCTCACCTCCTGCTCTACGCACTCCCTAACCGTGGCCCCACAAAGTCCCGGGACCTCCTGGTCAACCTCCTCCTCGCCCTGGCTAAAATGGCCATCTATGCAACCAGGGAGAGGAGGTTGGCCAATGGAGACTCCAGTGATTGTGAGGCTTGTTTCCGATCCTTAGTCTGTTAACATATCCCGGCGGAGTTCCTCTGGGCGGCATCCACTGGCTCCCTTGACGCCTTCGAGGAGCAGTGGGCACTGTCTGGGGTTCTCTGCTAGGTGTCCCCCTCAGGCTCCCTTCTTATGAGCCTTTGACCTCACTCCTGTCCCTGTTCTTTTATTAGTTGTCCCTCGGAATCAGTGGGGTTCTGAGGTCCTGTGGATCCTCCCCTTAGGTGGGGAGGGGGGGGGATCCTTTAGCAGTGGGCGGGCTTCCGCCCACCCACCTCCCAGATACCGAATAGATATGCAAGGGTTGCTACTTTCTAAGTCCTTGTTCAGGCGGGGATTTCATGTGTGATGTTAGCCTGGGTTAAATTTGTGCTAATTAGGCTATATCTTTACTCCTGTAAAAGGTGTGTTTTTGAGTGAGATACTGAACACGCCAGAACCATCTCACTGTAAATCCTACAGCAGACAGGGCTCTGTAGATTTTACTACAGGCATGAATGGCAGGTATAATAGGTCAGGGTTAGGGTTAGCTCAGCCTCCACCAACCATCGCCAGACACCTGGGTCATGGTGCCCCGCTCCTTCTCCGGGGCCCCCACCAACTGCTGCTGCTCCCTGCCATGTAGGTGACCAGATGTCCTGATTTTATAGGGACAGTCCCAATTTTTGGATCTTTTTCTTATATCAGCTCCCATTACTCACCCACCTCCTGTCCTGATTTTTCACACTTGCTGTCTGGTCATCCTACTGCCATGCCTGGTAAGTGTTCCTCCACTCCAACCCTCCACCTTTTGGAGTCCCCACTGCTTGCTGCGTCCCTTCTCTCCTAGTCACAGCTTCGCCCCTGCCAAATTATTGGGAAAGATACATACCAACGTTGGGTTTTAAGTATTGTTTATTAGGTGGCCATCTTGGTCTGGGATAAGAACAAGGTGACCTCCATGTTGTGACAGGTTTTTGTTCCCCCATGCTGAGCAAAAGGCGGAAGAGTAGAAAGGGCGGGAAAGTAGAAAGAGCGAGAATCTGTTGTTGCTAAGCAACAGGTTCCTGTAAAGGTAGATAAGGGGAGGGGCCAACGGCTCTTGAGGCTTTGGGGGCTCCGGTGTCCAATGCGCTCTCTCTCTCTTCTGTTCCAGCTCTGATAGATGGGCTTAAGGGGGAACCCAGTAGGAGGGGGTATACTGTAAGGCTCCCCGAAGGCTTCTGGTCAGGAAAAATAAAAGAATCCTTACACCTCCTTGGGGGCGGGGGAGTGAGGAAGGATGCGGCAAGCCAGCGGGAGGTGAGTAGGCCGGGAGGGGGGAGGGGTTGTCTGGTGGGGAATTGAGGCAGGCTCTGGGGCCGAGCTGGCACTGGGGAGGGTTGGGGGGAGCGGCGGTCGGGCAAAAGGGGGGGCACGGGGCTAGCCTTGCCAAAGCAGGGGTTCACCCGCTGCCCATGACTGTGGTGTATCTGGGCCAGGTCAGCCATCAGTGGGGGGTGATTAGTGTTGGCCTCACCTAGCTACACTGTAGCTTTGTCTCTAGTAATGATTTTACAGTGAGATAGCTAATGTACATTGTTTCATCTCATGTAATCTCCCCCCCCCCACACACACACACTTTTTTGGCTTTGAAGACATGGACTAACGTGTAAAGTTTAGGGTAGATAAGGCACGCTGCTTGCCACGTGTTAAATTGGTCTAGTTCAAGCCATGAGACAGCCTAGCCAATATGTGTCTAGGGATTAAGAAGATAAAGACCCAGACCAGTGTAGCTGGTGGAAACAGTGGATTCAGCTTTCAAAGTTTCTCCTTCTACCTCTAGCGCATCTGTCCAGGGCCTGGCGTTATGGAGGAGAAAAGCCAAATACTGCATGTTTAGTCAGGCCTTTAATGAAGCCTCTTTCCCATGGCCTGTGATAGTAACATGATTTGAGAAAGGTGACTATAAATCAAGCTGCATTCAACCTTGTACTAAGAAAACTGTAGCTGATTGGGGAGGTTTTCAACCGAAGTTTCTAACTGTAGAAGGATGAGTTGTTTTACAAATGTTGCTTTCCAGAGTTCAGCCTGGTTCCTCAGTCGTCAGGCAGCCTGGGTGCCTTTGCTTGGCTCTAAATGTTGCACACAGGTTATGTATGGTTTATACTGTACTAGTACGTTTGTTTCCTCACAGATGCTGCTTTTAGAGTTACGTGGGGCAGAATGGTCCCTCTGCACTTAGCACATTCAGAGAGATCCTGAGTGCTGTTTTTGAAGGTACCTGTCGTGCTAGTGCTCTCCCATATCTGCCTATTTCATTTGTACAGCTCTCTCATACTTGACTCACACTACATGCCATGTAGGATTTGCTGTTGGGTGATGGTTAATGCATATTAACCTGCTCTGAGCTAATACTCTCTTTCAGTATGTTTCAGTCCACTCTAGGGATTTAGGGGTTCCTGTGGTTATCAGTGTGTTTGACATGTCAGTGTTTTGCTTGTATCACTTGGTGCGATGCTTGGTGCAGTGGACAGGGCTTGGGCTCCAATTATGGGTTTCCAAGTTTGGCATTTGAATTTTTTATTTGTCCAATAGTGCTAAGGGGGCAGGTTTCCTTGAGATAGAGAGTAATTAAATTGACCTCCTCTATTACTAGCTTGTGCCATGCAAGGGCCTTCCCTGGGGTGGTGGGACCTGGGGTGTTGGTGGAGTGGAGACACATTTAAGTATTGTAACTTTTCATCATATTATTAGTCCTATTGAACTGTTACTGCCTCAGTTACTTCATTTTGAACACCAAACAGAAGCCTGCTCCCAGGCTGCTGCATCTTGACCAGAAAAGCAGATTCTTCCCCTGCTCCGCTGGCCTCTGTAATGCTAAGTGCTTGGGTGGTTGTTTTGTGATATTGCAGTTGAAGGAGGTATAGTAAACGAGAGCTGTACACAACTGCTGTGAGTATTTTCATGACACTGGGTGAGCTCTGGGATAGTCAGCTGGGTTTATGGGTTTGCAAGGCCGCTAACAGTCCCCCATTGAAATCTACTTATTAAGGTGATGCCTATAAGAAATGATAGTGATAATTATTACAGTTAACAATGTCCACTGATTGTGTGTGTCCGTCCATATCAAAGCATGGCACCAGCCAGCTGTTTGCCCATTATCACCTGACCATTAGGTTTGTTTGTTTGCACCCTTTTCCGCCTCCTTTTGTCTGCTCTTTGGCTTGCGAGCCCTTTGGGGCATGGACTGGGTGCGTCCCTGTTTATGCAGCACTGGCACAGTCTGAGCACTCATGCAGTAGACCTGATCGTGGTGAGAAGCAGTGCCAGGGCCAACTGGGCTAGGGATCAGTCGGCTAAACCACCTATGAAAGGTTTTGGTGCTGCTCTGCCCTCCCACTTCTGTGTGTACGTATCACTGGAAACTGTCCCCTCCCCTGTGTGTCTCTCCGTTTGTCTGGCTCTCCCTCTCTCTCATCGGCATCCAGAATTTTACCTGCTGAGGCTCTGAGTGGCACTTGGTGTGATGCAGAGAAGCAGTTTCCCTTTGCTCATGACTGAATCCTGCTGGTAGCATTTGCTGCTGTTCTGTCATGCTCCAAGCTGGGGTGCTGTGCTAGCTGTCCACATGCTCTGCATTCAGGGGTCCATTCTGATGACCATCTGTTCCAAGCTGTTCGGTCTGGAATTGTTGCTTGAGAGCAGACTGGAAAGAGTGTGGAGCAGCCACAGTGTCTTGTAAGTAGAAATTAAAAGGAAAAGGAAGACTGTGGAGCCGTTTGTTTCTTGTTGGGTAGCCAAGTTCCCCTCAGGGATTCAGGATTCAAATGCTGACTGAAATGGCATTTGAATTCTTGTCTTGCAAAGGCCACTGATACCACAGAGGCTCCACAGTGTAATCGCTTCTCTGTCTCTGAGGCCTTCAGACGCCTTCTATTACAGCCCTGCATTTAAAAATAGAAGGGAAATGAGGCAAAATCATAAACTAGCTGTAATAAAATTAGTGCTTGTGTGAAAGCGTGTTGCCAGTGCAGCACTTTGGGGCAGCAGAATGCTGCCAGAAAGCCACTGGGTGCTGGCAGCGTTTGTGTATTTACTGGCTAGCACATTTAAAATTGAACTGGGCCTTTTATTATCACTGTAGTATCCCTCTCGTCTGGGTGTGAAGAAATGAAAGGAACTAGGGTAGAAGAAAAGATTGTTTATTACCTGACCTCTCCCCAGGGAGCAAAATGGAAACAAAAGCTCACAGGCTCAAGTTTGGCTGAGAGAGTCTGTTTCCTACAGAGAGAGCATGATTAAGAGAAGGAGAGGCAGGCCAGGCAGACACAGCGTCCAGATGCCAGGATAGTCCATCTGCCCCTTCAGGCTGGCCTGGGGGCTGAGAATAGATAGCCTCATCCCTGCATTGCCTTGGAGAAGGCCAGTCATTCTCAATCTGGTTTTGCCCTAGAAGGGAAAGGGTTAGAGAACACGGTGGAGTTTAGCATTCTCTTGTTGCTAATTATGCATTACTGTGATCATGGGCTGCCATGCCAACATGTCTTCCTTCACATTTGTGATTCTCAGTGACCTCTGCACCAGATGGACATGTTTCCATGACCAGGCTGACATTATAGAGTCTAATGTCACGAGCCTGCTTGCCTTGAACTGTTGCTGAACCAGAGAGAGCCTGAACTCCCCAGGTGGCAACTGGAGGTGGGTGTGCTTGTTCTGAGCCTGCAGGATACTGAAGCAAGTTTATCTGCAGTGTGCCTCTTTTGAAGACAGTGACTGTGCTTGAGGGTTTAATTGCTAAAAATATTGCAAGAACATCTTGTCTGTGTCTTAGACTAAGTGGTTCCCCATTGCTTTCCTGTGAAATAAACCACCCCGAAAAGGTCATCACTACCAACCTGGCTAAATATCTAAAGTGTGCCGTAGATTTCAACAAGTTGAGCTGACAGAGTCTGGCTGGGGCTCTTGAGGGGAACTGGGCTTGGACACAGCTTTTCTGGTACAAGCAGAATGAAATACAATAACTCAAATTTAGAAGAATCATTTTGGAAGGGTTTTGTTGCAGCCAAGCAAACAGTATTACAGTCTTCATTCCCCCAGAGGTTTGATCTCTCCCCTGCATTGTTACATGACCATTTTGGACATGGATCATTTTGGAAGGATGGCAAGTGTAATGAATGATACCAGACAAACAAACTGAAATTTGGCAGCCCTCTAATTGATTTCATTGAGTTACAAAGTTTTGGGGAATAAAGGCCCCATTCTGAACACAGCCTCCAGTCATTCAGTTCACATGCCTAATCACAGCAAATCTTGATAGTCTTGTGTTTTCCTTGTGCCCCAGTGGGTTTCTGTGCCATGCGCCAAATCCCCTGGGTAACGGAGACAGAATTATGAGGCACTCTACTGATTTGCTTATTTTGGAGCTGCCATTCAGTCCCTTGTATGCAGTTCTGGAGTTTGCCGTCTCTGGAGCCATTTGGGCCTGTTCTTAGTGCCTACAGCATGACTTGCCCTGGTAACTGGCTCCATTAGGATCGGAGATCAGGTTATTTATTTTACTCCCTTTGGACAGATTTTCTGTAGTGTGAAGTCTTTTCTACTTTGATTTTCCAAAATTAGATTCTTGGATAATAGAACTGGACTTGCCAAGATGTTAATGGGGACATGCAGCTGCTTTTTGAGACCTCAGCCTTAGTCTTGGCACCCGCAGCTGAGGTTACATTAATAGTCATTAACAGCAAAGTTAGGCAGTAAAGCGCTTTCTGGGTTTTAACGGTGGAGCAAAGAGGTTGAAAATCCAGGAGGCTGGTGAAACTGTTTTAACATAGCAGCATCACTCCCTTGGCCAGAAACCTCTGCAGTGTCTCATGCTGACTGGGGTGGGGTAGCAGGCACATGTGGCTGATAGGGAAGAGCCGCTTGGGGATGGTGAGGAGTTGCAGGACCGAACAAGCCAGATGAGTTTCACCTGCAGGAAGTCCAGCTGTTACCTTTCCACAGAGGGATTCTATTCACTGTAATACCGCTGACTTTTGATGCACATACCAGGGGGGCAGTTTGCTTTGTAGTAGTCCTCAAGAACAGGGCACTGCTCTGGTGAATGGCTGCTCACAGAACTGGATCATTTCTCTGATCCATGTGTATTACCACACAAGAATACAGAATGTGGCTGGATTCTAGGGGGCTTTCATTGGTGACTGCTGATTAATACCCCTCAGAACAATCTCTTCTCTTCAGCTATTTTTAGCACACCCTCTCAGACTGAATATTCTTATCCATTTGGAGCAGTTTGTAAAACATGCTTATCAGTTCTGTGTGAAAGAGAGAATGTGATGCGCTTTGGCCTCTAACCCCGGCTCAGGGCTTAACTTTGCTTTTGACTAATATGATTTTTTGGGGAGGGTGTACAATAGATGCAGAGAACCAAGAGGCTGCCCCGCTTCTGTAAAAATGGTTAATTCAGAAATGCTGCAGGAAGTTTGCCAGCAAGTAGTGAAGGAACGTGCTGGGTCTGGTGGGCCTCTGCTATGGTGCTGGCCATCCTGGGCATTAACTAAGCTCTAGTTTGAATTTTCAAACCTTCATGTATGCAAACTCCCTGAGGCATGGGTGTGAAGCTGGGGCCGGGAGAGCCTTTGTTTTTCACCAGCTCTATTGCTTGTTCATTTGTCCAAAAGCAGGGCAGAGGTCATTGCATACTGTTATAGTCAGCTGCAGAGTGCACTAGACTCCCTCAGGCTGAGAGAGGGAGTAATGCCCACTCCTAAAGGGCAGTCTTTTCTGTGCCCCTTTGCAATGCTGACAGTGATGATAGTGTAAGGATTTGCCCTCTTACCCTGTGTGTTCTATCTCCAAACCCTAGGGCTTGGTGGAACTGAAACAGAGAATAAAGCCTGCTGTAGCCTCTGTCTTTGCAAATCCATAGTGCAGTGTACGAGGCAACTACAAGTGGTATTCTTGTGTCTTTTGTGCAAGTTGTCATTAGATTTAACAGTCCAAGATGCTGTTATACAATAAATAATCCTGGATTGTCAAACACTTTTTCTTGTAGTTCCTTGGGGAGCAGCCCCAAAATGTGTTTCAAATGCCAGAATTTGTGTAATTTACAACCAGTGACGATTATACACATGTTGGAAACACAGTATCTTCTGGTCTCTGATGGAACTGATGTTCAAAAGCAAGTCACATGTCTGAAAATAGGAGTCCCTCTCCTGAGTGGTGGGAGATAATTTATCCAGAGAACAAAACCTGCCTCAGATAGTTCATGTGGCAGCAAAATTCTTATACCATTTGCAAGATTTTCAGCGGGGGGAGAAGGGCAATGGGAACACTCACAAAACTGCACACATGCCTGTGGAATCAACATGCTCCCACTGATAGTTCTTTGTGCTTGTTGGTCAAAGAGAGAAGTCTGGCTACGCACTTGTGATTGCTGATGCTTGCTTGAATGGCGGTAGGTGGTGGGGCTTGTACCATCCCCAAAATATGGGCTGTTAGGTTTACAAGAAGAGAGAGAAGATGAGATGGGATGGCACATATGGAACCTTTCACCTCTAGGTCACTGGTGCCAATTTGGGTCAGGTGAGTAGTGACCAGCAGTCCTTTACCTTTGATGGCTGTTCAGTGGCACCCATATGTGTTGTGTAGATGGGTCTAGACCAGTGTTCAGTTTAGTAAAACGATCATCATAGTTGAACCCCTTTTGTTGACATGCTCATCAGATGTGCCCCAGATTAAAGGAGCCGTGGAAACTGACCTTCCCTCTCCCACAGACCCATGCCTCAACATAACTGGGGAGGAAGGCTCAGTTGCTGAGGTCTGTGCTACTCTGTTGGTTAAGAGACGCTCAGGATCTCCAGGGCTGTCAATCTGGGATCTTTTCGTGCGCACAATAACTTGTAGAGAAGTTCTGTGAAAGACTGTGCTCAAAGCAAAATGCTTAGGGAACTGATATCATTCATAGGGCTGCTCCTTGTCATTCCGTCTGGGAACTTTGTGTGCATGGGAGACTAGTACAGAGGCACTTCGAAGTGAATGGGAAAAGATCAAAGAAACAAATTGTATAATGAACATATTACTTTGAAGGATCCATTAATTTAGCCCTGCTGCAGTGTGGAAAATTCTCTTTTTCTAGTTTAGTGGCTCAGAACTATTGTTTGCATAAAATCCCTAATTTACAAAGTCAGTAGCTGGGCTAAATAAACATTTCTGTCAGATATAAATGATTGCAAGGGAGTGTTCGCTATTCTAAGAGTCGAAGCCATACAACTCCCATTGTGTAATAAACAGCAGTTGCAGGGGCTTCTCTGCTTGAACTGATGACCTCTGGTTTTGCTGTGCCAAATGTTGTAATGCTTTGCAGAAAGTTTTAACCCTGATGTTCCCACTGGCTGCTCTCCTTCCCTGTTCCCCTTGTACTACATCTGCTTCTTGGGGTTATAGAAAAACTTAGACTGCTAAAGCCCAAGTTGGTGTCATCTTCCACCATAGCATCTTCTGTGGAGCACTTGGTGCTCAAAGTCACTGACTGAACGTAATCGAACCTCCTGGCCAGAGTCAGTGTTCTGGTGCTCAGAGCTACAGTATAAAATGGTTTTTTAGTGGCTTAATCTAGTCTTCTCCATCCAGGCTTTTCCCACCTTTCTGTAGGAAACAGTCTGGTGTCATTATGGGGCAGCACTCAGGCCCATTAATGATTATTAAGGCTGTGATTTAGTCATGGAAGTCACGGAATCCATGACTTCCAAAGACCTCTGTGACTTCAGCCATCGCTGGCTGGGAGTTGCAGGGTCCCCTGTCACCTTCAGGGGTAATCCCCACCGCTCCTGGTCTCCCTGGTGGCACGGGAGAATCCCCGGAGCTCCTGGGCAGCATGGGGGAACCCCAGGGATCCTGGCCACTGCTGGGCCAGGGATGAATGAGAAGTGGGGCTGGGCTCAGGCTGGGCCGGGGATGAATGAAAAGAATGCAAAAGGAAGAGGTTCTCAGGTCTCCCCCAAGAGTATTTGCTTCACATTATTTGCAGCCTTGCGTTCTTTCATGACAAATAGCATGTAAGATCCCCTCTACCCATTTTCTCCCCATTGGAAAGGTTTATTCAGTGCCTGGTGTAGCTGGGCTGGTGGTTACTGTTGTTGTTTAAGTACAGGTCAAGTAGACCTATTCTGATTACACATAGGTGTCACAGTGCTTAAGGCTAGGTGTACAGGGGGATCGACCTAGGATACGTAACTACAGGGGTTCTCAAACTGGGGGTCGGGACCCCTTGGGTTGCAAGGTTATTACATGGGGGGATCGCAAGCTGTCAAACTGCAAACCCTGCTTTTCCTCCAGCATTTATAATGGTGTTAAATATATAAAAAAGTGTTTTTAGTTTGTAAAGGGGGAGTCACACACACTGGCTTGCTGTGTGAAAGGGGTCACCAGTACAAAAGTTTGAGAACTACTGAGCTATGCGAATAGCGTAGATGAAGTCAGCAAATCTTAGGTGACTTACCTGGCTGTGAGGATGGCGACGAGTCAACCGCTGCCGCTCCCTCATCGACTCCGCTTCCGCCTCTCGTCACTGTGGAGTTCTGGAGTGGACAGCAGAGCGATCGGGGATCGATTTTATCGTATCTACACTAGCTGCAATAAATCCATCCCTGATAGGTCAATCACTACCCGCCAATCCGGTGGTGACAGCCTGCTCTGCTTACACTGGTGTGCTGAATGCTGTCAGCTCCAAAATGGTGGAAGCTCCCTAAAAGTGTGGGGGGTGGGACCAGTGCCCGAAGAGTGGCCCCACCCGTTCCTCTGAGTCTCTGTCCTACACTGTGGCTTCTTCCAAATGCCCTGCTCCCAGATGCCTCTTCCTTCAAAGACTGCGCTCCCTGCTCGCTCCTCTCTGCCCCATCCCCCTCATCACTCGCCCTTACAGCCCATGTCAGCCCCAGAGCAGCTGAACCAGAGTTAGCAATAGTGGGCATTTTTTTCAAGCATCCCCCTAGTGTAGACAGGAAGTGACTAGAAACTCACTGATTTTGTTATTCTCCAAGTCAAACTAAATACATGACCAAATTCATCCCTTATGTAAGTCCCTTGACTGTATTAGGGGATGCGAGTGGCCTGTCATGTGGGGAGGAGGATGTGGAGTAAGATGATCAGAACTGACAGTGATTAATAGTACAGTTGAAGAGTCTTAATCATTTAGTCTGGGATATTTCTTAAACAATAAAAACTAAAGGCCTTAAAAGTTCTGTGTTTCCGTGAAAGGCCTCAACAGGCAGGGGAATCTTAGAGAACGTCTACAGTACGAAATTAATTCGAAGTTATTTTATTCAAATTTCCTGAATCAAGTTCAAACATTCGATGTTATGTGTCCCTGCTAAAGTGCATGACTTTGGCAGAGTGTGTCCACAGTACCGAGGCTAGCATCGAATGGTGGAGCATTGCACTGTGGTAGCTATCCCGCAATCTCTGCTGCCCATTAGAATTGTGGGTTAAGCTCCCAGTGCATGATGGGGCAAAAACATTCTTGCGGGTTTTTCTGGGTGTGTGCCGTCACTCACTCCTCCCTCCGTGAAAGCTACAGCAGATGCCATGCTGTCAGCAGACTGTGCAGCACGGTGTACCGCCTGTTTTCTGGTATGTTGAATCCACTTCAAATGTCCTCTCCTCTTTCTATCTACTCTTTCATCTAACCATTCCCCACCGTTTTTCAGCCATCGTGAACAGAGCCACACAGCTTCCGCCACAAACTCTGCTCACGTTTCCGTCACAAACTCTGCTCTTGCTGCTTTTTCCATGTTGTTGGTCCTGGGCTCCTATGGAAGCTACAGAAGGCAACAATTCCGTGCTGTTTCTCAGCCATCGTGAACAGAGCCACATAGATAATCTGGAGAAAGCAGTGTAAGCTGTCCTGGGCTCCCATGGAAGCTACAGAAGACAACCATTTACCGCCTTTTATTGGCCATCTTGAACCGAATAGCTCGTTTCGCACCCTTTTTCAAGGATTACCCATGCAGGCACCAAACATGAAGCCTGCTCAGATCTCTGCTGCAGTTTTGACCATTGTAAATACCTCGCGCATTATCCAGCATTATGTTCAGTACCTGCAAAACCGGGCGAGGAAGCGATGACAGTGCGATTACTGTACTGATGAGGACGTGGACATAGATGTTCCTAGATGCATGGCATGTGGCGATTGGGAGATCATGGTGTTATGGGGCAGGTTCGTGCTGTGGAACGCCGATTCTGGGCCCAGGAAACAAGCACAGACTGGTGGGATCGCATAGTGTTGCAGGTCTGGGATGATTCCCAGTGGCTGCAAAACCTTCGTATGGGTAAGGCCACTTTCATGGAACTTTGTGACTTGCTGTCCTCTGCCCTGAAGTGCAAAGATACCAAAATGAGAGCAGCCCTCACTGTTGAGAAGGGAAAGGCCATAGCACTGTGGAAGCTTGCAACGCCCGACAGTCAAGGAATCAGTTTGGAGTGGGCAAATTACTGTAGGGGCTGCTGTGCTGCAAGTAGCCAATATAATCATTGAGCAGCTGCTATCAAGGGTAGTGACTCTGGGAAATGTGCAGACCACTGTGGATGGCTTTAATGTGCGGGGTTTCCCTAACTGCGGTGGGGTAATAAACACATATCCCCATCTTGTCCCCAGGACACTGGGGTGGCCAGTACATAAACTGCAAGGGGTACTTTTCCATGGTGTTGCAAGCACTGGTGGATCACAAGGAATGTTTCAGCAACATCAACGTGGGATGGCTGGGAAGGGTTCATGACACTCGCATCTTCAGGAACTCTAGTCTATTTGAACAGCTGCAGGACAGGACTTATTTCCTAGATCAGAAAATTATTGTTGGGGATGTTGAAATGCCTATAGTTATCTTTGGGGACCCAGCCTATCCCTTAATGCCATGGGTCATGAAGCCATACACAGGCACCCTGGCCAGTAGTAAGGAGCAGGTCAACTATAGGCTGAGCAAGTGCAAAATGTGCATTTGGACGTTTAAAGGGTCGCTGGCGCAGTTTACTGAGTCGGTTAGATCTCAGCACAACTAATATTCCAATTGTAATTGCTGCTTGTTGTGTGCTCCACAATATCTGTGAGAGTAAGGGGGAGACGTTTATGGCAGGGTGGGAGGTTGAGGCAACTCGCCTGGCTCCCAATTTTGCACAGCCAGACAACAGGGCGATTAGAAGAGCTCAGCAGGGCGCGCTGCGCATCAGAGAAGCTTTGAAAGCCAGTTTAATGACTGGCCAGGGTACGGTATGACAGTTATTTGTTTCTCTTGAAGTTACCTGCACCCTATATATATGAAAGGAAATAAAGTCAAAATTGTTAAAAAACTGTTCTTTATTATTTGATGCACAATGCATTGAGAGAAATTAGAAGATAGACTGGAGGAGTGTGGGGTTGGATTAGGGGGGTGGAGGAGGAGGGAAGGACAAGTCCAGAAACCAAATCAAAAGTTCGTATATGACAGCTTTCTGGTGCTTGGGCGATCCTCTGGGGTTGAGTGTGGGTCCCGGTAGCCTCTCCCCTTGTGTTCTTGGGTGTCTGGATGAGGAGGCTATGGAACCTGGAGAGTAAGGAGTTTGATTATACAGGGCTGCAGCGGCAGTCTGTGGTCTTGCTGCCTTTCCCAAATTTAATCCACCATACAGTGGAGCATGTCAGTTTGCTCCCCCATAAGCTTGACCATAACGTCCTACCTGTTCTCATCACGCGCCTCGTTCCTCTCTTCGTGTTCCTGTAATGCTTTATGGCCCTCCGCAATTGTTTGCCTCCATGCATTCAGCTGGGCCCTATCAGTGCGGGAGGACTGCATGAGCTTGGCAAACATGTCCTCCCGAGTTCATTTTTTCGCCTTCTAATCTGGACCAGCCTCTGGGACAGAGTAGTTAGGGGCCGAGTTGAAACATTTGCACCTGTGGGAGGAGAAAAAGGGAGGGTAGTATTTTAAAAAATACACTGCAGAGAACAAAGGGGGTGCTTTGGTATGAGTAAGCCATCACACACGTCCGGGCAACAGAATTCATCTTGCAGGCAGCCCCTAGGGGCACATGGGGTTCTGTTTCTTCAATGCTTCTTCAGTGCTTTCAAACTCTGGGCTCCCTTTCCCACAGCAAGCAATGCCTGGTGGGTTTGCCATATAAAAGGAGGGCCTGCGGGCTCTCTGGGATGATCACTACACACACACACCCACACACACACACCCTCTGCATGGCTCTGAGCAGGCTCCGAGCAGGGATGAGCCATTTACTCGAAACGCGAACAACCCAGCACAGCTGGGTTCCCCCTCACTGTCCCCCACTGCGTGGCTCCGATCAGGCTCTCTCTCACCAGAAGTACCTTCTCCAGGATCATGGAACAGGAGCTCACCTTGGGAGTGAGGGGAGGCTATTGCATCCAGCGTTAAGATTAGTTCCTGGCTAGGGGGGGAAACAGATTCCCCACTTGCCACCTGTGCACTGTCCTCCTCCTCCTCCTCCTCCTCATCGTGCTCTGATGTCTCTTCCTCCTCGTGCCGTTCAATTCCCTCCTTGCAGGTGTCCATGGACAGTGGTGGGGTAGTGGTGGCATCACCCCCCATAATTGCATGGAGCTCACGGTAAAAGCGGAATGTCTGAGGCTGTGACCCAGAGTGCCCGTTTGCCTCCCTGGCTTTTTGGTACGCTTGCATGAGCTTCTTGATTTTTGTACGACACTGCTCTGTGTCCCTGGAGTAGCCTCTTTCCATCATGGCCCTGGAGACTTTAGCGTAGGTATTTGCGTTCCTTTTTTTGGAACGTAGTTCTGCCATAACAGACTCATCTCCCCAGGATGCGATGAGATCCAGTACCTCCCATTTGGACCATGCTGGGGCTCGTCTGCGAATCCGGGACTGCATGATCTCCTGTGATGGAGGACTCTGCATAGTCGCCTGTGATGGTGGACTGTGCTGATGGTGACCAAACAGGAAATGAAATTCAAAAGTTCCCAGGGCTTTTCCTGCCCACCTGGCTAGTGCATCAGAGTTAGTGTTGACCAGAGTGGTCACAATGGGGCATCCTGGGATAGCTCTCGAAGGCCTTTAACCCGGGTTTGCAATCTTGATTTAAGTGCTACTCCACTTGCCGAGGTGGAGTACAGAAATCGAATTAAAGAGCCCTTTAAATCGAAAAAAAAGTTTGGTCATGTGGACGGAGTCATTTTTTTTTCCAAAAAAACTCGGCTAATTCCGAAATAACAGGCTAGTGTAGACTAGGCCTTGGAATGCAGGAAGGAAAGATCACTGGCTCCCTACCCAGGAGATGAGAGAGGTCACCTGAGCACCTTTCTCTGCAAAGGGCACTAGCACTGGGAAATGACAGGGGCTCATGCTGACATTGGAGTATTGTCAAGATGAAACATTGTCCAGGGATAATAGTCCATAGTCTGTGACAAAGATCACACTTGCTGTCAAGAGTTAGTGAAATACAGCTGCTGTCCAACAGGCATAATCTGTGTGTCTGAATTCAGACAGGGACTGTGAATTATGCAACTGTAAGAACATTCTCGGGTACAGTACAGCCATGGGGACTTATTTATTTTTGTAATACATGCATAAATTCCGAGGCCAGAAGGGTTCGTTGTGATCTTCTAGTCTGACCTCCTGAATAATCCAGGCCAGAGAAACTCCTAGAACAGATCTTTTAGAAAAATATCCAGTCTTGATTTAAAAATTGCCACTGATGAAGAATCCACTACAACCCTTGGTAAACTGTTTCAATGGTTAATTACCCTTGCTGTTAAAAATTTTATTTTGTCTAGCTTCAACTTCCAGCCATTGGGTTGTGTTAGACCTTTACCTACTCACTGAAGAGCCCATGATTAAATATTTATGCCACAAGTGGATACTTATAGACTGTAATAGTCACCCCTTAATCTTCCCTTTGTGAAGCTAAATAGATTGAGCTCCTTGAGACTATCACCATAAGACAATGCTGGTACTTTCCCCAGCCCCTGTAAAGCAACATCTGAGCCAGCACTGCCGCTCAGCTTCTAGCTTCCTACATCTTGCAAACTGTAGCTCCTTATGCTCCAGCTGTACAAGTCAAAGATCACATTTAACCTTCTCCTTTCCAATAGAGGATGCTGTAGGAAAGATAGGTCAGTGCCTTAGTACCGGAATCTGTAAATTCTGCAAAACCAGAGTGTCTCTGTCTCTTCCTGAAGAGAAGTGGAAATGCTTTCCAGGTGTCCTCCCTGCTGGGCTGCCTCTGCCAGGGTAATGTCTTTAACAAATAGCAACACTCCAGATATTTGGCCTTTCATCTGAACCCCCCGGTGTGTTTTCCTCTTCAGAGGAAGTTAATATTTTATTCTTGTTCCTTGCCAATCATGCGAGAAATACCTGCTCTGCTGAGGTAGATAAGGAAGTGGCTGGAGCACAGCCCGCCTGAGTTCCCAGTCAGTTACAGATGCCATGGCTGGTGCTGCAGGATTGAATCACATTGCCCCTTCCCCAAAACCTGCTCAGTGGACTCTTCAATGAGCTGTGACTGCAGAATGCTGAGCTGCTCTTAGGAAGGATGATCCTGCGTACATTGGGTTATGGAGCAAACCCTAGTCCAGTAGCTTTCAGCACTCCAGGCTGAACTGGCACCAGATCCACCCTCTTAGTGCAGGTTTCACCAGCAAGAGTTATTGTCCCCAGGGGAAGTTCATCCTTAGGAGAGAGCAGAAGGTATTTGTACTTGGGGATCCCCTGGAGCTCAGCAGTGATGTCCTGAATCAATGGATCCCTGGCTGCCTGGCCACACTGCCTCCTTGCAGTGCTGTGCATGTTTGGGCTGTGCTGGTTGCATGGAGGCTCCTGGTAGAGGCAACGTTGCAGCTGTTTTGTGTTTCTATATCATTCTCCCTAGAGCAGCAGTTCTCAAACTTTTTTGACTGGGTTCCTCTTCTTTGTGTCTGTAGTCATTTATGCAACCCCTCCCCCCCCCCATCGAAAAAGTACATATACCACCACCCATCTCTCAAGACTGACTGGAGAGCAGCGGCTCCCGGCTGGGACACCCGGCTCTGCAGGCCGAGGAGAGAGCAGTGGTTCCCAGCCGGGGTGCCCGGCTCTTTAGGCATCGCCACACCAGAAGTGGCACAGAAGTAAGGATGGCAATGTGAAAAGTGATATTTGTCAATAGTGCTTTTCACTGTGGATTTAGTGTCCAGTGCCACCCTTACTTCTGCACTGCAGCTGCCACCTGGAGCGCCGCCACCTCCAAGTGAGGGATTGGGGGGTGGAGGGAGAGCTTGAGTCTGGGCTGCCTCCCAGTGAGGGATTGGGGGTCGGGGGGAAGGAGCTTTGGCTGGCAGTCCTGGGGCGGCAGGGTTCTGGCTGTCCCCTTTATCCCCGCCTCCTGGGTGTGTATGGCCCTTCTGCATGAGCCCCAGCCACCTGGGCTGACAGTCAGAGCTCTTAAAAAGCACCCAGCTTGCGCCTTCCTTGGGAGGTCTGCCCCATAGTTTCAGAACTGCTGTCCTAGAGGCTCTTCCACTGCTGGGTCCCTGCACTCTGCCTTCACTGGCAGATTTGGCTTGATGTGGAATTCTGTTTGGCCTCCCTGTCTTGGGAAGCCCAACGTGGGGCATGTTAACTTGGAGTGAGCTCATCACACTTATGCAGTGGATTAGCTGTGGGGCCACACTCGGCTCTCGGTTATGCTAGTGTAAATGCAGTCCACTGACTGCACAGAAGTTACTCTAGGTTTACACCAGTCCAGCCTGGTGTGGCCATGAATGCCGCAGGAGCAGGACTCAGGCCTGAAAGCAGGTGCTTTGGTCACTCCAGCAGCGGTGTGAACTGTCTGTGAACTCCAGCATGTGACTGTGCTGTTGAAGAGCCTGTGTGAAGTAGGACCTACAGCTCAGTTCCAGTCTGTCACTTCAGTTCTGCCTGTAGCAGGCTGAGGCACTTGATAGTGCCCTTTGGGTGGCTTGGGCACAGCTTACTGAAGATCCTTGGTGGAGGGAAGCTAGCAGAGCTGGGCTAGTTGTCTCCATGCCTGGCGCTGTGGCTCCCTGTCAGTGGACACAAGAATCTGGCATGTTGGCAGCTGCTGGGAGCCCCACCAGCCAAGAGAGGCCCCTAACTACCTCGAAGACCATAATGGTTTTCAAATGAAGAATGTTCCCCCAGCACCCATGAGACTCCGCTGTAGCTGTCTGCCTAATGGTGTGAGGACCTATACTAACTAATCTGACTTTCTGTGCCCTGCTGGTGGCAGACCACATGGGAGCCTTATGAGCAGGAGTGCTGGAATAGGGGGAGCCAGGGGGCCCTGACCCTCCCACTTTTGGGAAGGCTCCACTGCCCCTGCTCAGGAGTCTGCCTCTGGATCTACAGGCAGTAGCTTAAGGGCCAGGTTTCTAAGCTGGGAGGCAGTAGGAGGCTCATAGCCTCTATCCGTGGCCCATCACCTTGCGGGGACAGAGCCACGCAATGTTCATGTGGACTACACACTCATGATTATCCCTCCCGAAAAGCTTTTCATGGCATGGGCTATGTAGAAGAGAGTCCTGCTACCACCATCCAGATAAAGTATAATACAAAATTTTGCTAAGAGTGTAGGCCTGGCTTTTTCCTGGTCAAATGGAGCATGGAGGAGGGAAGATGCCAAGGCCCCCTATGTAAGAAAGATGGCCTCTATCGGGGAGAGGGGCTGACCTTGCCCAGTGCTCCTGGTGCATGAAGACTCTGCCACAGGGGTTCCTAGCACATTCAGCAGAGGCCTGCTGGTGTACATCGGTAAAGTCTGAGCTTGCATTGCCCCCAGCACTCAGCTCGGAGAGTGCGTTTCTCACAGGAGCTGTCTGGGCTTTAACACAGGGTTCTTGAGATCAGTTCCTGGCTTTACATTGCTAACAGTTCTCTTACAGCTGAGAATTGCAGTCCTGTCTGACCTACAGAGTAAGTAGGGATGCTCTGGCCTCTATGCTGCCATCTGTCTTTAGGGAACAGGGGATCTTTTCTCATTGTGTGCGCCCGATTGCTTGATTAATTTGCATGCCATTCCCCACATAAGGACTTACTTGATGGGTCTGTGTTGCTGTGTTTCTAACCCAAACCACTGAACTGTGTAATGAATAGCTCCATGCGCAGCCTAGTCTCCAGTGTTTTGTCTGTCCCCGTTGTCAGATGCTGCCAGCAGGCTGGTGCCAAGTCCTTTGTCCTTTCAGTGCAGACTCATGTCTCCTCCCTGCTGTCCAGCAGTGCAGTGAAGAAGGGCTTTGGCTGTATACCCAGCCTCAGCGTGAGGCAGCCAGAGATGCCAGGTCCTTGCTTTCCAAGGAGGAGGTGACGACCTCCAGGCTGATAAAATGCTCCTAGGGAGGAGAGGGGAAAGCCTTTTGCCTTTATTGCTTTAATCTCTGCAGCTGAAGTCTCTGGCTTCTAGTCAATGGAAATACACACCATCCTCCCACCCCCAGCCCTTCTGGGCTTTGCAGGGGTCCAGTTATCCTGGAGGAGAATGGCCAGTTGCACAGGCACGATGGAGAGTGTGGCTGTCCCGTGTCAGAGTGGTACCTTGAATGCCTTGTTTGTCAGGAGAAAGGCATTCTTGTTTCACTCCTAACCTCTGCACCCTCCTGTGCCCTACCCCCTTCACCCTTAATCCCTGCACCTCTCTCCTGCGCCCCTAATGCCTACACTGTTCCCCCTAGTCCCTGTACCCTTTCATTCCTACCCCTTTCACCTCCCTCCCACACCCTAAACCCTGCAGCCCCCTCCTGCTCCCATGTGTGATAACTGACCTGGATGCATGAAGCAGCTGGCATTGCTGCTTGCTCTATTCCTCCACTGGACTGTTGCTCCTCTGCCCCCTGCACCCCTAGGAAGCTGGAGGGGGAGCGAGGGCAGAGTCAGGGCTCCCTGCATCCGGGTCACTTTCCCCATCTGGGCTACATAACTTTCCCCACCTGGGCAGGAGAGCAGCATGACCACTTTGAGGAAGCTAGCATGGTCTTATCCAGGTGAAAAGGTCTTGAGCATTCAGTACGTCACCAGTTTGCAGAAAATTCAACATGAGACTATTGCTTCTCTGTCTGCTCTTGAATGCCCATTCAGATCTTTGACAGTGCAGTTTCTCTCTGGGCCAAGTGGCACCATGTCCCAGTGTTTCTAACGGGGCCTGAAGTGAACATGGCTGTTCATTTACTTCCTTATTTGTGCCTCAGCGCCATCAGTCATACACACAACTCTGAGAATAGCATTTGTTCATTAGCTGCAGCTCCAGGGAGCCCCTAATGATTTTTCTACCCAGGGCATGTATGCAGGACCCATATAAAGGTGCTTTTTTGCTCCCAGAGCAATGGAGTTTTTAGAATGGAATAATTCGAATCCCAGCCACTTGGAACCTAGGCTTTAGGCTCCTGGTGGAATGTGTCTGGAAAGTCCACTGACCCCACTACACTTGTTAGGTTTACAAGGAGCCGGGAAAATAAGGACAAGATAAAAATATCTCACAAATGAGAATGGGAAAGAGAATTTAGGCTAAATTAATATATTTGAAAATGTAGAAAACATCTAAAAATATTTAAGTAAATGGTATTCTATTTTTGTTTAACAGTGCGATTAATCGTGATTAATTTTGTAATTGCTTGACAGCCCTATCCCAAACACTTCAGTCCAAACACACACTGGTCCAGATAAAACAAGTTTATTAACTACAGAAAGAGAGATTTAAAGTGTTTACAAGTAATGAGGCATAAAAGTCAGAATTGGTTACAAAGAAATCAAAGGTAAAATGCGAACTAATACCTAACTTAACAAGCTAAGTGAATTTAAAGCAAAAGATTTCTCTCACCACATGATCACAGCAGTCTGGCTGGATCCGCTCGTTCCATGGTGCTCTTTTTTTGTCTTTCAAACGTTTGTTGATGCTGTGAGTAGAGCTGATGGAGGAGAGGTGATCTGCAGCCTCTGTTCCTCATTTTAAAATCTTTTCCTCCTCTTTGAGAATCATTTCCAGTTGAGGGTCAGGCGACAGTGAGCCTGTCCCTTTGCCAAAATGGAAATTACTCGCTCACACCCTTCTTCCTGCCAAAGAATGGCCGCTTAACCAGTAACAGGTTTGGGCTGCTTCCAGATTTATAATATGCCTTAATGACATCATACAGTGTAATCTTATAACTTTACATACAATGTTGCCACACACATTTTACCATGACAGTAATGATTAGCAAATTAAGAGTTTTCAAATGATACAAGGCACACTTTGTACAAAATTTATCACGGACTTGTAAAAGTGGTGAATATAGGGATATAGTCTGTCAAAGTGTTTAATTGCTGCGTAGATATACCCTCTGTCTGATTCCTGTTTCCTGGCACTGTACATTCTGAGATTTTCAGCACCTGTAATTGCCAGGATCCTCTCCAGTCACCTAGCCAGTCAAAGCAATAGGATGAAGAATACCCATTAGCTGTGGCCCTGTTTGAATCTGTAATGCAGTAAATAACACCTGGCTGAGTGTGGCTAATGAACTGATGATAAATTGGCTATGTCTTCATTCTTTGGAATCGCCCTATGACTCTTTTTTTTTTTTAGCAGTTTCATAGTGGATAGATGTTCGTAGACTGAACAATATGTTAATTACCAGAGGTGATAACTTGTTTCTTTCTCTGCCTTCCCCTTGGTTGTGGAGCGATGTCACTGCTGAGAAGATGGGATATTTCTAGATTGTGACGTGTCACATTCCTTTAGGAGCGAGAAGGATAAAACAAAAAATTGATATGCCGCGTCAAATCAAGGCATCTGTCAAAGTAGTATGTTAAATAAATTTGCTAAGCAAATGTCAGAGACAAAAATCCCGTGGTTTGCACTGATTGAGCCCTGGTGGTGGGATAATAAATCAGCTGTGCATTTACCTAATCTGCTGGAAAATAACCTCCCCAAACGCCACTGCTAGGCATCAGACCCATGCTGTGGCTCCCACAGGGAGCAGAAGTACCTGATCATTCACACAGCTGCTCCTGCAGGACAAGATGTCATCTGCACTGACTGACTGAGAAGAGGAACTTGACTGGAAGATTTCAGAGTAGCAGCCGTGTTAGTCTGTATCCGCAAAAAGAACAAGAGTACTTGTGGCACCTTAGAGACTAACAAATTTATTTCAGCATGAGCTTTCGTGAGCTACAGCTCACTTCTTCAGATGCACAGAATGGAACACAGAGACAGGAGATATTTATTTTCATGTTCTCTGTATGTATAAATATCTCCTGTCTCTGTGTTCCATTCTGTGCATCTGAAGAAGTGAGCTGTAGCTCACGAAAGCTCATGCTGAAATAAATTTGTTTGTCTCTAAGGTGCCACAAGTAATCTTGTTCTTTTTGACTGGAAGAGTTGCCCACTAATTCCATTCCATGTACTCGTAGTTAGGGAGGGGAACTTGATATCAACTGCTGAAGGAAAAGGAGAGATCCAGACTTACAATCAGAAGAGAGATTCATAAATACGTAATTTGTGTGATATAATTATAGTTCATTGCCTCCTGCAGTAGCAGCAAGCAGTAAATGTTTGTTTTATTCTATTGTGTTTTGTATGTGATTAGATGCTGAAGCTATAAAACATCATCTCCCTTTCAGATCTGTGATTTCTCTGACCAGTGGCACTGTGATTATGTCATGGATTGTTGCTGTGTTTTCCTGGTATTTGACAGTTTTCTCAAGAGGACTGTGGTCCATGGATGAGTTCTGTGCTTGTGTTTGTTTTGACAAGAGTGTGCTGTTTTGGTGTAAGTTAAGTGGGAGAAACATGTTCTGTGGTAGATTTGCTGGCATGAGGCTGACAGTAGTTTTCCCTTTCATTAGACCATTACCTCTCATACATCACTATTTTCATTCTCTTCTCCCAGAGTAATTTCTACATCTGTGCTCACTAAATGGGTGAATTTGGGATAGGTATAGCTAACCTAGGTTCTGGCCTAATCCCATAGCAGAATAAAGAAAATGTCTTAACTCCTCATATTTAGAGATTGCAAACGCAGTCTGTGGGTTTGGCTACACTGGAGAGTTGCAGCGCTGGTGGTGGGTTTACAGCGCTGCAACTTACTCACCATCCACACTTGCAAGGCACATACAGCGCTGTATCTCCCTGGCCTGCAGCGCTGGCTGTACTCTACCTCTGCCTGGGAATAACGACTGCAAGCGCTGTGTTCAGCGCTGCTCCACCAGTGTGGCCACCAAAAGCACTGTAATTGGCTCCAGAGTATTTGAGTATCCCAAAATGCCTGTTGAGCCACTCTGCTCATCAGTTTGCACTCTATTGCCCTGCCTCAGGGTGACCCGCCCTTGAATGCCCCGTGGAATTTTAAAATCCCCTTCCTGTTGCTCACCAGGTTGGAGTGCATCAGAATCTTGCAGTGACCATGCCTCCACGCACCAAACGTGCCCCAGCATGGAGCAATGGCGAGTTGCTGAGGACCTCATCAGTGTTTGGTGTGAGGAAGCTGTGCAGTCACAGCTGCGCTCCAGCTGTAGGAATTACGATACCTATGGGCAGATCTCAAGGGCCATGCTGGAAAAGGGCCATGACCGGGATGCCGTGCAGTGCAGGATTAAAGTGAAGGAGCTGTGGAGTGCCTATTGCAAAGCCCGCAAGGGAAACCGCCGCTCTGGTGCTGCCCCCACGACCTGCCGTTTTTACAAGGAGCTGGACGCGATACTTGGGGGTGACCGCACTGCCAATCCGACGACTACAATGGAAAGCTCAGAGCGGGGGAGGGGGAGGAAATCGAGAGTGAGAGTACTAGGGTGGAGGGAGACACCTCGGAGTCCCAGGAGGCATGCAGCCAGGAGCTTTCTCAAGCCAGGAGGAAGGTAGCCAGTCGCAGCAGCCAGGACTTGGTGAAGGACAAGCAGAGGAGCGGGTTCCCGGTAAGCGGCTTTTATTTTCAGGATGGAAATGTTTTGGGAGAGGAGAGGGGGATAAGGCTGCATGCATGCATTCCTAGATGTGGAATAGCCCATTGATGTGGTCTATCATGTCGCGGTAATCGGCCTCGGTAATCTCTTCAAAAGTTTCTGCCAGAGCGTGTACAATGCGCTTGCGCAAGTTTATAGGGAGAGCCACTGTGGTCCTTGTTCCAGTCAGGCTAACGCGTCCGCGCCACTGTGCCGTGAGGGGTGGGGGGACCATTGCTGCACACAGGCAAGCTGCATAGGTGCCAGGGCGGAATCCACATTCTTGTAAAAGACCCTCCCACTCTTCCCAGGTGACGCACAGCAGCGAGATATCTTCCAGGATTAACTCCTGTGGAAAATGTTGGGAGACTGTTCAGTGTAGATGCCCCCTGAAGCAGTTTGCTTTCCCCAATGCACAGAAACCCCTTCACATCCCTGAAGCAATCAGTCCCCCTTACTCACCATTTCGTGGCTCCTGTGGGTTATGTTCGCTCTTTTTGGTATGGGAAAAGTATGCTAAAGTGAAGACTGTAAACTCTTTCACTGTGTGGGAATAACTTTCTGGGTGAGATTATAAACAATGCAGCCTCTGTTAACTGTTGCCATTTTTGCCTTTCGAAAAGTGTCCTTGACTACTCGACTGCCCGTATCATCCACTGCTCAGAGGCTACAAAACCTCAGGAAGAAGCCACGAAAAAGCAAGGAAGACATGCTGAAAGCAGTTATGGATCACTCTGCCAGACAGAGTGAAAAACTGCAGGACTGGAGAGAAAGGGAAAGCAGGCTCCACCAGAGAACCGCGGCGGCTAAGAAGAAAAGCACAAAACAGCTGATAAGCATCCTGGCGCGCCAAGCGGACTCTATCCAGTCACTTGTAGCCATGCTGGCAGAGCACTACTGTGCCAGCTCCCCCCCCCCGTCCCAAAACTCTTTCCCTTGTCCCCCAATGTCAGCTCCAAACCCCCTTCCTCAGCATCCAGGTTCTTACCACCACCAGCTGCCCCCAACACCTGTATGTTCACCAACCAGCCCTGAAACGACACCCTGACCTCTGCACACCCCCATCACCATGGCAGTTAGCATCCTGAATGCAGCAGTCATTGCACACACCCAGACAAGGACATATTAAAACCTGTGACTTACAGTTCACCACCCACCCCCCTGCCCTTTTAGTTCCGCAATGTGTGTGTCTGAAGAAAGTTATTTCTTTTCAATAAAGAATCTTGGTCTGGAAAACAGTCTTTATATTGCAGAATAGTGAAAATCATACCCAGAAAGAAAACAGGCACTGGCAAATCATAGAAAAACAGATTCGACTAATATGTACACTGCACTTCACCCCGTGCAAGGCACCAAACATTAGTTTGGTTTCAGCCCTCAATTCCTCCCTCAAGGCATCCCTATCCCTGTAGCCTGGCCTGGCCTCTTAGTAGCCCTGCTCTCTGCGTGCAAATTCAGCCCAGGTGTTGACCTCAAGTCTATTCCTGATGAATGTTTCACCCATCCTTCACAAATATGGAGGTACAGCACGCGGATAATACCGCAGGGAGCTGCTTTACCCCAAGCTACTCCCTACAGAGACCTCCAGCACCCTCACAACGGCCAAAAAGCACCTCCACAGTCATTCGGCACTGGCTCAGCCTGTAGTTGAACCGTTCCTTGCTGCTGTCAGCTTCCCTGTATACGGTTTCATAGCCAAGCATTAATGGGTAAGCGGGCTCAAGGATCACAATGGGCATTCGACGTCCCCTACTGTGATCTTCCGGTCTGGGAAAAATCCCGGCCTGCATCTCCTGAACAGGCCGTTTTTCCGAAAGATGCAGCATCGTGCACCTTTCCAGGCCACCTGTGTTAATGTCAATGAAAAGCCATGGTGATCCACAAGTGCCTGAGAATCATAGAGAAATACCCTCCGATTAATGTACTTGGATGCTAGTGGGATGGCAGATAAGAGAATATGGTCCATCTATTGCCTCCTCCACAGTTAGGGAACCCATTTGTGCAAAGCTAGAGAATGTCCTGCACGCCCCAGAGTCACGTCTTCGTACAGGATGTGATTAAGGCCCTGCAAACTTGCATCAACACGATCCACGGTGACTTCCCACCCAAACTGGTTTGCAACCATTGGTAGCTCTCTGAGAGTTGCCAGCTTCCAGATTGCAATAGCCACCCGTCTCCACTGACAGGGCAGCTCTCAATCTCGTGTCCTTGCGCCGCAGGTGGGGGAGCTCAGCACACAGTCCCATGAAAGGGCTTTCTCATCCGAAAAGTTCTGCAGCCACTGCTCATCATCCCAGACTCCATGAATGATATCCCACCACCAGTGCTTTTCCCGAGCCCAAAGCGGCATTCCATCGGTGCTGAGCATGTCTGTGAAGCCCAGCAGCATTTAGTGTCATTCGCCCGTCAGGTGACTCGATATCGTCGGACCTCCACTGCACTTGGAGTTGAAGGATAGCTCAACGCAAACGGATGTGCTGGCGACATTCATTAGCAAAGTCCTCAGCAGCTCGGGCTCCATTTCCCACAGAAATCGCGCTGCACAGAAACCGTTGGGAGACTCACAGTGGCACCAAACGTGGACGGAAAAACAGTGACTGCTGGGATGTGAAGCGATGCATCACGGGGCGTTGGGACAGGAAGCGGAATGACCCGCACCCTTCTGTCCCCTTCCCACAACCCATGGCACCAAAATGGGACGAGGTGCTCTGTGGGATAGCTGCCCATAATGCGCCACTCCCAACAGCGCTGCAAATGCTGGAAATGTGGCCACACTGCAATGCTGGTAGCTGTCAGTGTGACCACACTGCAGCGCTTTCCCTGCACAGCTGTACGAAGACAGCTGTAACTCCCAGCACTGCACAGCTGTAAGTGTAGCCATCCCTGTGTGTGAGAGACAACAGAGCAACTGGGCTGTGTGAGTTCGAGGGCTGCCTTTATGCCCCTGAAAGGTCTGACTAGTGTATGGAGAAGATTGCTTCCTCCACTCTTGCTCTGTTTATCTCTTCTGCTGGCTAGCACTGACATTCACATTCACTGCCCCCCAATAGCACAGCCCCCTGACCCATTTTCAGGTGATAGTGTGCATCAGACACAGGTAGTCAGTACTGGATTAGCAGTATTAGCCAATGAAAGCAATATGGTGGGATAATCTCGCTACAGGCCGTTGTCCCAGTGACGCGGAGAGAACGGATGGTTAGACTGCATAAAACAGAAGGGATTTATCCTGTCTCAAGGGGTCAACCTTCTAAAGCCGCAGTCCTACCAGTTATTTTTAATCAACTTTTGTCTAGGTCCCCAGAGTTAGATTTAATAACCTTCGGGAAGCTAGTGAAGGGTCACTCAGCCTTGTACTGCCAGGGATACAGCCAAGGTGCCTGCCCATGGCCAGGCATAATCCAGACCGTGTTTGTCAAGGATTCCATACGTCGTTCTGTCACTAGCTCTGCCTGCTGTATTCAGAGGTAGAGAGCTGTACCACCACGGGAACGTTGCTGTGGGAGTTAGAAGGTTCCTCCCAGGTCGAGCTGGTTGGAGCCTGCTGGTCTTAGCTGGGAGTTGCTTTGCCCTGCTGTGTTATTTTTTTAGGGGTGACCATTGACCTCACTCCATTGGGGAGGGCTGGCTGCTATAATGACAAGGAATGCTGAAAACAACCATCAGCATGATCTGTCTGTGGAGTGGAGTGGGGGGGGGGCAATACTTAGTGTGAGAGCAAAGAAACTGCTTGGGCACTGACTGGAGAGTCACGTTTTGGAGCCCTTTGTACTCTGTTCCCATGCTGCATGGAAGGCTGCCTTACCCAGCTCTAGTGTCACTTTTCAGTCTCATTCGCTCTCTGGGCTCTTTTCTTTTGCCAAGAATCTAACAGTTTTCCATGTTGACGCCTCAGACAGTTAGTAATTGCTGCTGCCGTGATACCTGTGCCCAGCCCTGCATTCTGGGGTGAGTTCCTCTCCACCTGGAGCCCCTGGAGAACCACCAGCTCTCAGTATAACGGATGCTGTGTAGTCAGAAAAGCTTCCTGTAGCTAAAGTCCTTGAGACCATCAGCCACAGCTTTTCCCCTCTTTGAAGGCTGCCTCCAAGGGAACTCATCCAGTCAGTAAATTACCCAACCAAACCCCTTTCTCGGTACCTGATCAAAACATGGATTAGAGCCCATTCCAGCAGAGCAATGGGGTGTTGTGAAAACACTCGGAACTGAATTTATTTTTCAAGGGAAGTTATTCCCCCCATAACTCATAGTTTTTATTCTTTCCCTCTGGCCTGCTGACACGTGGCTGGAGCAACAGGAGGGAGGCTCCTGGTTCTGACAGACACAAACTCACTCACTTCAGCCCAATAGGGGGAAGTGGCGAAGCACTGCCTACAGTGTTAACTTCTGACTTTCCATCTGGAAGTCCCTGAAAGTCTGGAGAATGTGGAAGGAGATGTTTATAAGCAAGAAGTGGGTCACCTGATGTGGAATGGTCGAGTTTTTGTGAAGGAGTGAGAGGCAGTTTGAAGACTGAGAAATTTAATGTGGCAAAATAGTGCGACCCTGGTCACACTCACACAGACTGCCCTGGAAAAAACAATTTCCCTGGAAGATGCATGTGGGTTTGTTGCAGGTCCATATTGTGGCTTCCCAGGATTAGAAGGGCCTCCCTACGTTTACAGTTGAGTTTGTGTTGGGTGAATATATTCTCATTAATAGTGCATTAGATGAACTTTGCTTCTTGTCTGTCTGTGGACAGACAGTGCACTGTGCCCTCCTTTTGCATTGGGCAAAAGGGGTGTGGCTGCCACCTGCCCTCAGTTCCTTATTACTGCCTGTGGTGAGAGCTGGATGCGGTCACCCATAAATTTTGCCCTAGTCAAGGATATCCTGTCTCAGAAGCAAGGAAAATCTCTACATCTCAACCTGCAAATCTGTCCACCTCGTTCAGTGGATGATCTGTGGTTGAATATTCGGGACCAATCATGCACCTGAGATGTCCAAGGCATCCTGGTGAGCAATGGAAAGGATTCCACCAGAGCCACACCTGCAGCAAAATGGAAGAGGTTTTTGCTGCGTGTGGAATCTCACCAGGTGTCACCAATTTGTGCAGAAGTTAGGCATGTAACAGACTGCTTACTGCATCTAAACTCCTCTGACCTTTCAGTTAATACAGCGAGAGTCCACTTGGCTTCTGTCCCTGCAGTACACTATCTAGTGGGGATGTTTTTTCTATCTTTTCACACCCCTTGGTGTCCAGATTTCTTGTTTACATCTACCCTCCTGTATCCAACTTGATACCTTCCTGGGATTTGAATCTAGTGTTGTCCTGGTTAACTGGTCTCCCCTTTGAACCTCTAGCAATAATACCTCTGCTGCTACTATCTACAAAAACACTATTCTTGGTTGCAGTTACATATGCTAGAAGGGTCTCAGAGCTTCAGGCTGCCTAGCTAACCTTTCTTTTTGCAGTTTTTCATAAAGATAACGTTTCTCTTAGACCACAGCCTAAGTTCATGCCTGAGGCAGTATCAGCTTTCCACCTTGATCAAAACAAATCATCTCCTAGTATTCCTCCCAAAACTTCATTTTTACAAACCTGAAGAAAAGCTGCACACCTTTGATGTGTGCAGGACTTTGCCCTGTTAGCTGGACCATACAGTCTTTCAGTCCCCTCCTAGACTCTTTGCAGCCTATGCTGGGAGAATCAAAGGTCAACTCTTTACAGCTTGGTGCATTTCAGGCTGGATTTCTGACTGCATCAAGCTTTGCTACAATCTTGCTAAAGTCTCTCCTCCACCAAGGAGACTGCCCACTCCGCTAGGCTTAGTCCATGTCATCGGCCTTCCTGATCAACATTCTGATAGTACATATCTGAAAAGCAGCCATGTGAACATACCTTCTCCAGACACACTATTACTCAAGCTTCCCAAGAAGACACAAGCTTCAGCAAGTAAATGTTGAAGTCTCTCCTCAGATAATCAGAACTCCCACCACCTGTAAAGAAATTGCTGGTGAGTCACCTACAGTGGAAAGTACGTGTGCACCACACATCTCAAAGAACAACAGTTTCTGTACAGGAAAGTATTTTTTCCCTAGAATGTTCATCTGGCAATGTGCTCCCAACAATGTTTGTAGCAGGCAAAGGCAAATGGCACAATCCCAGCCAGAGTAAATCCACTTAGAAACACTTGCAGAAATGTTTGAGCAGTGTTTGCCTAGTCTCATAAATGCACACAGTGAATTGGCCGCCACCTGAGTAGTTAGGGCTCTTGTCGATTTGCCTCCTTCCCAGGAGATGCTGTGGGATGATTTTTCTCCTTATCAGATGCAGAGCTTGCTAAGCCAGTTTGTGGCAGCCTCATTGGTGAAGAGTGGAGCCCTCAGACCACCATCAGATCTGGTCAGAGGGCAGCTGTCAGTGATGTGTGACATCATCCATCTTTGGCCACAGCTGCAGGTGGGATCCTCTCCTTGGGCCCAGGTGTGAAGGCTGGCTGCACATTGACCCTGGCTTGTTCTAAATTGGTTCAGAAAAGCCCATGAGCAGCCTGGCAAATGAAAGCCAGGTACATGCCCTGTCAGGTCAGTTATAAGAGTCTGGTTTCTGACACCTGCCAGACATTCTCACACGAATCATAGAATATCAGGGTTGGAAGGGACCTCAGGAGTCATCTAGTCCAACCCCGCCTCAAAGCAGGACCAACCAACTAAATCATCCCAGCCAGGGCTTTGTCAGCAGGCCTTAAAAATCTCTAAGGAGGAGTTCCACCACTCCCTAGGTAACCCATTCCAGTGCTTCACCACCCTCCTAGTGAAACAGTGTTTCCTAATATCCAGCAAACCTCCCCACTGCAACTTGAGACCATTACTCCTGTTCGTCATCTGCCACCACTGAGAACAGCCTAGATCCATCCTCTTGAACCCTTTTCAGGAAGTTGAAAGCAGCCAAATACCCCCTCATTTTCTTCTCTGCAGACTAAACAATCCAGTTCCCCAGCCTCTCCTCATAATCATGCTCCAGCCCCTAATAATTTTTGTTGCCCTCGCGGACTCTTTCCAATTTTTCCACATCCTCTTTGTAGTGTGGGCCCAAAACTGATACAGTACTCCAGATAGGCCTCACCATAGGGAATAGAGGGGAATGATCACGTCCCTTGATCTGCTGGCAGTGCCCCTACTTATACAGCCCAAAATGCTGTTGGCAACAAGGGCACACTGTTGTCTCTCATCCAGCTTCTCGTCCACTGTAACCCCTAGGTCCTTTTCTGCAGAACTGCTGCCTAGTCATTTGGTCCCTAGTCTGTAGCAGTGCATGGGATTCTTCCATCCTAAGTGCAGGACTTTGCACTTGTCCTTGCTGAACCTCATCAGGTTTCTTCTGGCCCAATCCTCAAATTTGTCTAGATCCCTCTGTATCCTATCCCTACCCTCGAGCGTATCTACCACTCCTCCCAGTTTAGCGTCATCTGCAAACTTGCTGAGTGTGCAGTCCAAGCCATCCTCCAGATCATTAATGAAGATATTGAACAAAACCAGCCCCAGGACCGACCCTTGGGGCACTCCGCTTGAAACTGGCTGCCAGCTAGACATGGAGCCATGTATGTTGCAGAGGAATATGGGCAGGGCAGGGCACATCGGCCCATGACAGGGGTCTAATTGACAAGTGCACTCTTGGGTGGTCAAAGAGGTCTGCATATAGTGCTAGGCTCGGGTTTGCCTGATCTTCTCAACCATTCTGAATGTAGCATCTTCACAATGCATATGTGGAGGAGAGATGTTGCTTAACGTGAGAAGTCATGGTACTGGTGTGGGATTGAAAAACACATGTCCCTGGGATCTTCCATATTATCCACAGTGGCAGCAGTGGATTTCCCACAAGACAGACTTCTGCGTGAACACATCTGGATGCAGTGTATTGCTTTGTCTCTGGCATCTGGCACACACAGTGCTCAAGGTCACAAGGTGGAATTGTCTTGATTCCTCTATTTGAGTTTGACTTTGCATAAAAGAGAGTGGTATTTTCTCATCTCGGAGCATGGGGCTTCTGCTGCACATATCCAGGTGCTGTACAGAGGACGATACAGATGAGACGACCTGGCTTCATTTGGACCCAGAAACTCTAGGTTTTTATCCTTAACAAACAAATTTTCGTCTGGTAACGTCTTCCTTTGATCTCTGAAACGTTCATTCAAAGAACCACCATCTCCTACTGGGACTTGGTTAGGTGTTCCCTATCAAATCAATGGGTTCCTCTGCTGCATCCTCCACCCAGGAGTGGGAATCCTCTTTGTGTGACTTCACTGTCATCCCCACAGTAGCTAGTTGAGATGTCAGAGAATGATGACAGGAATGCTGACCTAATGGGTTATAGGCAGTGCCTGTGGAACCAAGCAATCTGGGTTCTGTTTACATGGTGATGGGGATGGTATAGGAATCTGAACAAAACAGACACCAATGGGGGCATCTTCCAAGCAGCAATGATCCTGAAACGTCCCTGGGAATGAAAAGCAAGTGAAAGAAGAATCAAGGAACAGCTTCTCAATAAAACATTATGCCCCTCAAAGATTCCCACAAAGCAGCAGCAGCTCTGGCAGCTGGTGGGTGATAAAGAGCTCAGGATAAGTGTAAATGTGTCAATGAATGCGAAACAGCTTTTAGGAAATCCTCTCGCAGCCCCACACTGTTACCAAGTCAATGTAATAATCTCCCTCATCCTAAGGGCGTTCTCTTATCTGTCTAATCTACTTGGAGGGGTGGTGTAGGCTGTTGGTCCCAGATATTAGAGACAAGCTTGTCTCTCAGCAACCGAAGGCGGTCCAATAAAAAATATTACCTCACCTGCCTTGCATCTGACGAAGTGGGTTTTAGCCCACAAAAGCTTATGCCCAAATAAATTTGTTAGTCTCTAAAGTGCCACAAGGACTCCTCGTTGTTTTTGCTGATACAGACTAACACAGCTACCATCCTGAAACCTGTCACTCACCTTGTCTCTCTAATCTGTCTGGGGTGATTAGCTGCTCTGTACAGGATGTGACATTTTCAATAGTTTGTCAAACTTTAATAGACAGCAGCAGCCGCTCCTGGGAACTGGAGAAATGTGGACTTACTGTTGCCTGTTTCTTGCATTCAGAGTGGGGATATGACTGCAAGGAGTGCAAATTGAGCTCTGCATCCCAGGCCTTGCCCCTTGGAGCACTCTGTCACCCCTCACAAGGGGCAAAATTAATGATCGGTAGGAGAAAATTAATCAAAAAATGCTCTGTTGGGGAATCCTAACAGCCATGACTCCATTAATCCAGTATTGAGACTGACTGCAGCCTGGATGTTCCCTTGTATCACAAGTGAGAAAAATCCCTTTTAAATTCAGGGTGCTTTATCAGCCCCCAGAGCAACTGAGAAGTGATGAGTAGATTCCAGGATGATGGAGGCTACAAGCCATGCTTCAGAGAACCTTGGCTGGTTGCATGCTTGATCCTTCTGGAGGATGATCTGATTCATGGGACAGTAATAGAGACAGTGATGATAAAATAGCCATTTGCAAGAATCAATCCAGGCAGGTCAGCTTAGCAAAGTACACAAGGGATCCATCTACAGCGGCACTGAACCCCCCTCCTCTGAGAGGGGCCTCTCTGTGAATAAGGTAAGACAGAGTTAGGTGAGAATGGGGCAGATCTGTTCACCAGATTTCACACCAACGCAGCAGCGTGTTTCCAGCTGGTCATGGAATATAGAGTTCTGCAGGCATGTGTAGCTTTGGGAATGGTTAAGCCAAATGAGAGCTTGTGAGAGAGAATTAACTAAGGCCCTATATACACTACCAGTTTTTGTTGACAAAAGTGATGTTGACACCCAAAAGTCGATATACTAAAAATCGGAATCTCGTATGTTCTCACTTGCTCCCTCTGTCGGTAGATTGTGTCCATTGTGGGGGCACCATCATCGACAGCATGAGCAATGCACTATGGGTACCCATCCCACAGTCCAGCTCGACCCCTTGTGTCACTAGATGTTGTGGGAAGGCAGAGTGGATCGTGGTGCATCTTGGGACCAGGCTAAATGTCCTGTGATGTATTGGTTTCTGTCCCGGCACTCCATGGGGTTTTGTTTTTTTTCCGCAGCATTTTTGCAACAGCTCTTCTTTGTTGTGTACCCCAGCATCTTTGTGAGAATGGATGGAACCTGCACTGCTCTCCTGTGTTCTGTTAACTGTCATGAAGACATCATGCATGGTAGTGCAGTTAATTGTGAAGTTTCTCACTGAAGAAGACTCGCAGGCACCTGACATTGTGCATGGTATGGATAGGAGCAACCTTAGATTGCTTGTGGCATTCACAGAACAGCTGTATAGCGTAGGACATCGCTTTTAGACTCGGGAAACAAGCACTGAATGGTGGGATTGTATTGTCATGCAGATGTAGGATATAGAGCAGTGGCTACAGAACTTTCAGATGCGGAAAGCCACCTACCTGGAACTGTGTGCAGAGCTCGCCCTAGACCTGCGGCGCAAGGACACCAGAATGAGAACTGCCCTCTCAGTAAAGAAGTGTGTAGCAATTGCTGTGTGGAAGCTGGTGACTCCAGACTGCTATCGGTCAGTCGTGAATCAATTTGGAGTGGGAAAAGTCGACTGTTGGGGCTGCGTTAATGCAGGCGTGCAGGGCAATAAATCACATCCTGCTACGAAGGACCATGACTCTGGGAAATGTGCATGAAATAGTGGACAGCTTTGCAGAATCTGTTTCCCTAACCTTGATGGGGTGATAGATGGCACACACATTCCAATTTTGGCACCAGACCACCTTGCAACAGAGTACATCAATAGGAAGGGGTACTTCTCCATGGTGTTGCAGGCACTTGTGGATCACCATGGGTGTTTCACCAATATCAATGTGGGGTGGTCTGGGAAGGTGTATGACACAGGAACACCAGCCTTTACAGAAAGCTGCAAGCGGGGACTTCCTTTCCAAACCAGAAGATTACAGTGGGGGATGTTGAAAGCCCATAGTGATTCTGGGAGACCTAGCTTACCCCTTACAGCCGTGGCTCATGGAACCTTACATGGGACACTGGACAGCAGTAAGGAGCAGTTCAACAACAACAGGCTGAGTAGGTGCCGGATGACAGTGGGTGCTGAGCTTTGATTGGACTTGCACCTAGACTGTCGTTAGCATCTGATGCCATGGAAGAGGAAAGATGATCAGTGCTTTAAAACAGTTCTCAAACTTGGATTTTAATTTTTTTGCGGACCCCCAAGCTGTCTCTTTCTTTTCCCCAGGGGTCCTCAATCCCCACTCAGCCCCAGGCCCTGCCCTACCCCCACTCCACCTGTTCCCCCAAAGCCCCAGTCCCACCCCATGTCTTCCTGCCCCTGCTCCGTCACTGCCCCTCCTCTTCCAGCCCCCTCCTCAGATTGTGCCCCGTCCCCACTGGGAGGAAGGGGGGAGGAGTTGATCCGCGGGGCTGGCGGCTCTGCACATGACTCTCAGACCCTGTGGAGAACCCTTGTGAACCCCCGTTTGAAGCCGCTGCTTTAAAGCATTGTCATTCCTTTGTATAATTAAACAAAGAGAGGGCTAGAAATGTATTGTCAACACACCTTGTAGCATCCCTCTGATGAGCACAGAGTCCTTTACTCATGCATGGCTGTGGAATTTAATCCATTAATCAACTGGGAATTGGAGCTGTCTCTTCCTGCTGTATTTTTACATTGTTCTAGTGTGTCATTACTTCCTGGGAGTGGGCTGCTCTGTTTTAATTAGCACAGACTAGCTCTGCTGTTCCACAACTCTGGCTTGTTCTGTGTTTGCTTTTAAAGTTGGTGTTTCCTGAACTGTTTCTGTGCTGTTGTAACCCAGGAAAATAGACTTGGGTTCAGTTCCCTGCTCTGTCACAGACTTCCGGAGTGACCTTGGCCAAGTCACTAAGTCTCTCTGTGCCTTAGTTCCCCACCAGTAACATGGGGTCATTGCTCACAGGCTATCAGGATAAAGGCATTGAACCTAGAGGTGATGGGGCCATGTAAGTACCAGTATCTAGAGAGTGGCCTTTATTCCACTTGCAGAGGGAATGACATCAGGCTGGATGCTCGGATATAAAACCCTAGCTTCAGAAATAGTGTCTCTGTGTGTGTCTCTCCTCTCACCCCCCAGTTACTAGTAGTGAGACCTAACATAGGCAGCTCCTGTCTGCTCTGAGTGAACAGTAACATCCCAGGGCCTTTTCATCACAGTTGATCCAAGTGTCCTTGGCCTGAATTTCCTCTCCCTTTGTCATTGTGCTGTATGTTGTGAATCTGCTTGACTGCCACCCTGCACCCCAGAGGGAGCTGCAATTCAGTGCCGCTGTATGGATACAGGGGTACGTCCTTCTCCTTTGCCTTCCCCACGGTAGCGGAGGTGCTGTGCAGGAATGAAGAGCCTTCAAAGTCGAGTCCCAAAGAGCTGTCCATATGCTTCCACATAGGGAGAGAAGGGGGGCTGGGACCAGTGCATTCAGAGCAGCAGGAGATATTGGAGCTTCAGAAGGCTGCAGTAGCAGCAGTATGACTAACCCTGGGAGTGGGGGAGAGGCACTGAACCTGGCATGGCATGTGGGGGATTTGTCCCATAACAGATGAAGATGCTATAGAAATACAAAATAGGTTCATCTTCCATCTAGATGAGGATGTTACATGTGGGCAGGTTTGGCTAGGCAGGTCGCTTGCCACTGAACTGATGCAACTCTCCAAACATGCATCATTTTTCTGCTCTGTTGGTGCTTTCACTAAGTGACACTGGGAGCCAGACTGCAGTTGGCACTACCTGTGATAGAACATGCCCTTTGGATGCTAAGGAAGGCTCCCTTCTTGCTGCTGCAGGACGCATAATACTCTCACAGACTGGGAAGTCTGGGTTCGGTGGCATGGCTACTCCTTAGTGATGATCAATTTACTGCAGTGCACAACCTGCAGTTCTGAAGGGATGAAATACAGATTCTGAGAAGGAGAATCATTGAAACTAGGGGATGCTATAGAAATAAAAGGCCAACCCCTACTACTGAGAAATAAATTAGGTTTGACAGGGTTATTGATTCCAGTGTATTTTCACAAGATAGAATCACCTTAAAGCAAAGCTGCTCCTCCTTTCTGCATACAAATAATGTCTGGAAGGAGAGTCATGCCTGCCGCATCTTTTCTCATCTTCAGATGAGACACAACCTGCAAAGTCTAGCACCAGCACTTCAGCCTGGCTGTCGGGGGGGCAGTTTGTGAGATGGTGACACTTTTTTTGTGTATTGTCTGTTAAATTCACATTCGTACCTAGAGCACATTCAGGTCTTTGAGATTGGTTCTGAAATGCTGGTAATTTCAGAGTAAATGATCAGCAGGTTTAATAGAACTGGAGCTAAAATGTGTGTAATAAAATGCGGCTGACAGCCGCTGGGAGTGCTCTCCTGGCAGAACTGACAGCTAATTCTCTCTGAATGAGCCTGTAGAGCCTGAAAGCATTCATCCCTTCTTACTACCACCCAGGCCTGTAGAGCAAACAGAGAAAGCATCCATCATTAGCTAATCCCCATGGCTTAGTTCCAGGCCAGCACCAGTGATCTGAGTATCTGCTAACCATCTTCATTATTTTACTTTTCCATATGGTGATGGACACACTGAGAATGCCATGCTGTCTTCAGATAGGTGTGGAGAGCTGCTCTTCTGTGATCTAGGAAGCAGCCATGCTCAGGGGTGGATGTGAGCATTAAATATCAGTCGCCTTTGATAGCCTTCCATGTCTCTCTAACTAAAGCTCTGAGCTGATAATTGCAAGGTGTAGCTCAGCAGGGACAAAGTGTCACTGAATTCCTCTGCAGCCACTGTCCCAGTTCCCTCTTGCTGCTCTCTGGCAGGGCTTAACTGGGAGTGCTAAAGAGGGGACATTTGGGGGCACTTTCTAGTGGCCCTTTTTCACTTGTCTTGATGGCAACTAAACTGCTTTCCCCTTTACCAGATATCCTTGCCAGGCAGCTAGAGCTCATTGAGCAGTTGCTTGATCTTGTCACATGCTGGTGGCTACCCTACCCCTTACCTCAATGTAATGACCCAAACAAAGTTGAGTTAAAACAATAATCCCTCAGGGTTTGCTCCTGGAAGTTGCTGTAAGAATACAAACTAGCAAACTCTTCAATCAGCTAGAGTCCCAGGCAATGTTCTGTCCTTGATAAGATTCCAAGACACAGTTCATTAGTAGGAGGGGCACATTTTCACAGTAATGCACAGGTTGCAGCCTTGCAATTCCTCATCAGACTGCCTAACAGACTAACACTGGGGTAAAATTATTTTGCAAGATATTCTCTCTCTCTCTCCTCCTCTTCCTCCTCCTCCTTCCCCCATGCCTCTCTGTTCCACGCAGAACATAAGACCTTCACCAAATCATTGCCAGCCTCCTGCTGCAGTCTTAGCTTCTTCCCACGTCTTTGTGATAGCTTTCAATTCTATTTCCATTGTGCTGTTCCATCATATCCATGGTCTACCTCTTTCCCTGAGGATTCCAGTCCAAAACCTGTTGTCTTATGTTATTCCGGTCTTTCCTCCATGTGCGTCTAAGCTATTTCCATTTTTATTCCATAATGTCCTGTCCTCTTTGTTTCTCTTAAAGTCTCCTCCAGGGTTTTTTATTTGTTGTGATTTTATATTTTCCTGGCAGCTGTTTATGAAAACTTGGCGTTTAGATAGTAAGGTCTTTGGGCTGTGACTCTTCTCAGGGTATTTGGAACTGTGAGGCTGCTTGTTACCTTTTGCTTCCAGCTAAAGGGAGTCTTGCTTGTGGTAACTGGTGTTAGCTCGGTAACATCACTAGCCTGTTAGCCATTCAAGCACATGCCTTTGGGGTTGCACCTCAGTCCTCAAGTCCATTTGAATCACTCCCGTGATATCTAGCCCCTGTCACTGGCTACACACAGAAATTCCAGATCTTCTGCCGCCAAAGAAGCAGTGTTATCTTGGCTTACTAGTTTTTTTGCTTAAATTATTGCTCCTATGTAATGCCCAGCACTTGTGAGCATTGTACAATAAATCACAAGTAGGCTTATTTAATAAAGAAAAGAGATTTAACTAGAAATGAGAGAATGGTGGAAACAACATAAAATGCAAACCTGGGTCTACACTTATTAATAGTTACTTTTCCTCTCTAATAAAGGGGTCCCTCCCCCAAGCGTTAGTCTGTTATAGAACTGGCTGGCTTCACACAAACCAGGATCTGATTTTTCATGAGACCCTTCCTGTTACCCAAGGTGTCTCCTCAGTGAAAGGCTGAAAAGCGTCTTCCCCTCCTTTGTTATACTGAACCAGTCCGTTTCTATGCATCGACAGAGCGCACGTGTCTCTTGTCTTGTTCCTTTTTTACCTCCAGGTGGTTTCCAGCTGTCTCTGATGGTTTTCTATTGATAGCCTTGGGAGGAGCAAGGCTAGACAACTGAGCCTTGCATTACATCACTGTCTAAGCGGGTAGGGGTGACACTCCCTCCTGAGTCAGTGGGCCATCACTGAGCCATATTATCATATGGTGGTTGACTTTTATATCAAGTCCATAAAGCATGCTTTCCATACAGTCACATTATTTCTTAAATATTACCTGGATATTCATCTTTCAGTGATTATAAGTCTTGTTAAATAAATTTTTTGTGGATACTTTACATGTTCATAGATTCATAGACTCTAGGACTGGAAGGGACCTCTAGAGGCCATCGAGTCCAGTCCCCTGCCCTCATGGTCTAGACAGTACTTGGTCCTGCCATGAGGACAGGGGACTGGACTCGATGACCTCTCGAGGTCCCTTCCAGTCCTAGAGTCTATGAATCTATAGATGAATACCCTGCAAGATGTGTTTTGTATAGCATATTTGTGAGGTCTGAGATGAGTTGTTTGCAAAGAATAGGGGACCCTTTTGCTGAGGATCTTCTAGGTCATATAAGTCTCGTAGTTTCAGTGCCATGTAGTAAGATTGACTTTACAATGGTGTTAAATATGCAAAGTTTAGTTTGGAGGCAAGATTTCTGTTACTCCAGATCACCTTTATAAAGTTACGAAGGCATGTCTGGCTTTTGCTGTTCTGGCTTTAATGTCTTTGTCTGATTCGCCTCTTGTACTTACAGTACTGCCAAGATATATGAAAAATCAGACCTCTTATGTGTCAGTCCGAGGCCTTGGCTACACTTGAGAGTTACAGCGCAACAAAGCCTACAACTGCACTGTAACTCACTCCCCGTCCACACTTGCAAGGCACATACAGCGCTGTATTTCCGTGGCTACAGCGCTGCTTGTATTCCACCTCCCCGAGAAGAATAAAGAGTAAAGCGCTGCTGCTGCTGTGCTGGGGCGCCGGTGTAAACAGGGAATAACTTCAGTACACAGTGACTGACTTCCGGAAGCTTCCCATAATTCTTTTAAGTGAAGGTTCCACTCTTTGTTTTGTTGTGAACTCTGGGCTCTGAGAGCTGGTTATCAAAAAAACAAACACAACTCCTGTTTGCTGTGAATGAGCAGAGGCAGGGGAGCTCCCTTTGGAACGCCCACAGCTACTGGTTACTTGAGGAGAGAAGCAGCGCGGTGGGCAGAAGGGGGGGTGCGTTTTGGAGCGGCTGCTTATCTGGTCTGTGAGGAAAAAAACAAACAGCTGCTGTTTGCTTTCAGTGAGTGAGAAAGGGGTGGGGGAAGGGGTCGGAACTTGCAAGGCAGCTGCTGACACAGTGTCGGCTTCAAAAATCCACTCTCTATTTCCCCCACGCGCCCTGTCACACTCCACCTCATGCCACCCCTTTCGAAAAGCACGTTGCAGCCACTTGAATGCTGGGATACCTGCCCATAATGCATCGCTCCCAATGCCGCTGCAGATGCCGCAGATGTGGCCATGACAGTGCGCTGGTAGCTGTCAGTGTGGACAGACTGCAGCGCTTTCCCTACTTAGCTGTACGAAGACAGGTTTAACTCCCAGCACTGTATAGCTGCAAGTGTAGCCATACCCCCAGAAAGTATTATGGTATTTCTTGTTATGTTCAGTTCTCCTTTTTCAGCTTTTTCTTTGCTGATTTTCAACCCTACTAGTTGGTTATAGGCCTGCCTGGAGATAGACAGTTATTTTGACATGCATTGTCTCTAAAGGTATGAAATAGCAGTGTGAAGGTCCTCTTTAACTTCTGGGTGAAAATTCATTTTGTGCCCCGGGTTGATCTCTGGTTTTTCTCATTAGCCAATCCACTAATATAAAGAATATGGGAGATGTAAGGAATCCTTGTCTGATGCTTGTAGTAAAGTTGACTGGCTTGGTTCACTGTTGTGTATTACTTGGTCTGTTGTATTTTAACAGAAGCTCTGAATGATGTCCACAAATTTCTGTGGGATTCCATAGTGGCATAGCAACTTCCATAAAACTGTTCTATCCACTGTATCACGGGCTTTTTGGAAATCTATAAAATTCATATAAAGTGGTGGCTGCCTTTCAATCAGCAGTTCTGTGATGATACATTGGGTCATTATTTGAGCTATACTTGATTTCTCCTGTCTGAACCCTGCCTGTTCTTGTTGTAATCTTGAATCTACCATTTTCTTTATTCTGTCTAGAAAACAGTAAATAGCTTAGTTGGAATAGACAGCAATTGAATGCGTCTCTGTTTTTTTCGCTGAGTGAGGTCTCCTTTCTTTGGCAGCTTTATCATATGACCCTTTTCCCACTCGCTTGGTATTTTTAATTATTCCCATATCTTTTGTAAGAGGCCAATCAAAATGTCTATGGTGTTCTTCAAGTCTTCCTTAAGAACCTCCACTGAATGTTATCTAGACCTCGTGCTCTTCTGCTTTTTGACTGATTGACTGCGCTTTCTACTTCTGCTCTGGTGATAGTCCCTAGTCTTATGTTCAGATCTTCTCTTTCCTCTGTATCTGGAGGATTGGTTCATCAGTAGGTGACTAAGTACTGCCTCCATATGTGTCATAGTTCTGATGTCTTCGTTGTTCAGTTGCCTTTGTCTCAGGTGGATAAAAATCAATGATTTTTTTTAAAAAAATGTTTTTTAATGTATGTTTTTAATTTAATTTGGATTTTTTTATAAAATGCTTTTTGAGGGAAAAAAACTATCTAAAGTTAGTTTTAAGTAAGACATTATAGCTCAAAGATTCCTCATCATGGAATAGGGATTATAAATTCTAATTCTATTGTCTGAGAGAATATATTCATGTAATGTTTAAGAAAAGTTTTGTAAATGAGTGCCAGTAGTATATGGATTTAGGGATCCATTGCTTTGGGTTTCCAGGGGCTTCTGTATAGATTATTTAGATTAATCTTTCTATCTACCCAATGGCACTCAGTGCTCAGTCTAGAAGATACCATCAGAGATGCTTAGTTTTGCAGTTCTGAAACTGTGGATTTGTGTCTGCAGAGATAACATGCTTGTTAACAGCAAAAATATTTTAAATAAATAAATAATATATAGAAGTGAGAAATAACAGACCTCAGCCCTATGGTCCTCTGCAAATTTGCGTTCACAGAGTCAGTCCCTTACCTCTCTCTAAAAGTGCAAAGTTTCAAAAAGTTCAATGAATAGAAGATTGTTGGGGGCAGAATAGATCTGAACAAGGAGAAGTCTGGAGATAAATGTGAGAAGGAAGGGACAGGCAGTAGAAACTGTTTGAGCAGCATATTCCAGAAGTCTTGAGGTCTTTTTGAGTCCAAAGGCGCCGACACCATGGGTGCTCCGGGGCTGGAGCACCCACGGGGAAAAATTTGTGGGTGCTCTGCACCCACCAGCAGCTCCCCGCTCCAGCTCACCTTTGCCTCTGCCTCCTCCCCTGAGCGTGCCGCCGCGTTCTGCTTCTCCCCCCTCCCTCCCAGCACTTGTGTCACGAAACAGCTGTTTCACGTGGCAAGCCTGGGAGGAGAGGGGGAACGCAGCGCGCCTGTGGGAGGAGGTGGGACGGGGATTTGGGGAGGGGTCCAATGGGGCAGAGAGGGGCGGAGTTAAGATGGGGACTTTGGGGCAGGGGTGGAGTCAGGGTGGACACAGGGCTGGAGGCGTGAGCACCCACCGGAGGGAAAAAAATTGGGCGCCTGTGTCTGAGTCTAGCCTTTATTGATTTGAGATCTACCATACCATTCTGTCACTAGAAGAGAAAACTTATAATGGTAGCAGGCCGTAAAAGAGACCCAGTTTGGGAATATTTTAATGAAGTTCCTCTACCTGTGGGTAAGACAGGCATGCATGCAAAATACAAACAATGCAACAAAGAAATGCAAGGCCTGCTTGCCTGAATTAAACAACATCATGAGAAGTGTTCCTTCTCAGGGGGAAGCTGCATTGAAGATGATGAAGGGAACGTGTCTGAACATGCAGGATCTTCAGGTTGGTAAACTTTTTTATTTCATACTTCTTTTGTAAGGACAGCCTGTCTTCCTTCTGGACTATTCTTGAATTCTCATATTGGAGCAAAAGATATAGTTGTTACTCAATGGTACTATCATTTTAGGTGCAGTTGTGATAAAAAATAAATAGCTGAAATAGGCAGATCTTCCTTTTACAATTTCACCTTTAAAGTAGTACTGAGTGTCAGTGAATGCAATGAGTAGTACTAACTGAGCAGTATGGTCATAATTAAATAACTGCATTGACTTATTTTGTTTAGGAGAATCCATCCTCAACATACAGGATTCTGAAGACTATCCACCTTCAAGATCACCATCATTTTCCATAGTTTCAGAGTTATCTGCCAATGATAGTGTTTCAGTCGCATCATGTATGTCACTTAACCTCAGTATATCACCTGTAGCAAAAAGGAAAAAAAAAACAACTCCATCATCCAGAAACAGCCATAGATAAGTTTTTGTGATAAGAACCAGCAGATTACAAAAAGAGGTAATTGACGAACAAATTGCCCAGTTTGTTTATGCAACAAACTCTCCTTTCCACATGATTGAGAACCCATACTTCATTAACATGGTTCAGTCATTAAGACCAGGATACAGTCCACTCAACAGAGCAGATGTCGCAGGCAAATTGCTGGATAAAGTATATGAAAGAGAAATGGAACAGTGTGCAAAAAGTCTCGAGGATGAAATTGTGAACCTGAGTCTTGATGGGTGGAGCATTGTCCACAATGATCCTGTTGTATGTGCCTGTGTGACAACAGAAGAAAGGAATGTCTTCTTTACAGAAACAATTGATACATCAGGAAATGCACACACAGCAGAATACTTACAAGAAGTAGCAGCAAAAGCTGTAACAAACTGAAAAAACATTCAAATGTCTAGTACGCAGCTTGGTCACAGACAAGATGAGAAGAAATTATTTAGAAGAGAGTCTCAAGCTGATAACATACGGTTGCAGTGCCCATTTGATGCACTTCCTAGCCAGAGAATTCAGTGTTCCAGAAATAAAGGCTAATGTTGTTAAAATTGCAAAATACTTCCATAACAACTACTTTATAGCAGCTGCTCTGAAAAAAGTGGGAGGACCAAGCTAACTCTCCTACAAGACGTGCGATGGAACTCTGTAGTGGACTGTTTTGAGCTCTATGTCAAGAACTGGCCTAATCTGATGACAGTTTGAACAAAATTGTGAAAAAATGGATGGCACTGTCACAGCCAAAGTTCTCAACATTGGGCTTAAGAGAAATGTTGAATGTTTACTGAGTACCCTGAACCTATTTCTGTAGCCTTGAACAAAATGCAGGGAAATAGCTACTTTATTGCTGACACTGTTGAAATTTGGAAGGCACTGAGTGAAATCTTCAAAAGAGAAATATGCAATGATAGAGTTAAATTACAAGCATTAAAAAAAACAATATGACAAGTACTATCTCCAACTCATTTTCTTGTAAATATTCTCAATACTCGGTACCAGGGTTAAACCTTAACTGCTGAAGAGGGGAGTTGGCTATGACATGGACATCCAGCAATCATCCCTCCATAATGTCAACCATACTAAACTTCACAGCTAAGGGTGAACCATTCAAGAAATGTATGTTTGCTGCTGATGTTTTAAAGGAAGTCACACCAGTGAACCGGTGGAAGTCACTTAAGCACTTGGATTCAGAGACTGTTGAAGTGAAAATCTCACTTTTAACAGCAGTAGCTTCTTCTGTCGGTGTAGAAAGAATATTTTTTTCCTTTGGACAAATTCATTCCAAACTGAGAAATCGTTGGGGACCTGGAAAAGCAGGAAAGCTTGTTTTTCTTTTCAAATTATGAATAAACAGGAAAACGAAGGTGAAGACGTCTGACTTAACTGCAGAAGCCAATATTTTAAGTTTCTCATGTTGACCTGGCTGACATAGTCAATTTAAATTTTATTTTTTATTTTTTTAAATATTTCCTTTAACTATTTTAGTTAAAAACAATTTTAACAAAAATAAACCTGATTTTAAAAAACTTTAACTAAATTCAAAAATTGAATGTTTTGTTAAAATATGCTTGTTTTGTTAAAATATTTTGTTTGTTGTTGAAGAATATATAACAATGTTGTTTTAGTTAGATAAAACAATTTAAGTGTCTGTCTGGTGGTGATCTCCTCCTAATACAACATGGCAAGAAAATCCTCCAAATATTAATGATTTAACCTGTTGAATTGGAGATAGTTCACCTCCCAATGACTTCATAAATATCTACTTCAGTTATCTTTGATAACAGAAATAACCAGTCATTCATTTTCTGATATAGCTGTAAAACTAATCTGAAAAGTTTTCAAAATAAATCACTTTAAAAATGTGTAGTGTGTACCTTCTAAAAATGAAGCCTACCTCTATCTTTGAGTTGTGAAGAATATGTATTAAAGTTATAACAACCAGAAAGAATGCACTTTTACTTAGAAATCCCGTGATTAAATCAAGTCTTCCTGTCTAGTGATTTAATTCAATTAGATTTAAATTAATTTGATTTAAATCAAATCCACCCTGCTTTGTCTTTTAACTGGTCAGCTGATACTTGGGTTTTTTCCTGACACCTGTCTAATGATGTTTTACGGTGTCTTCATACCATTGTGTGCTGGAGTGGGCTGTGCATCTGTTGCCATTTTGTCTATGATGTCTCGTTTTTCTTTCCTAGCACCCTTTTTGGCCTACTTATTTTTTATGGCATGTTCCTCCTGGAGTTGTTGTGTCTATGGTCTTCTTGCTTGATTTAGTTTCAGTTTAATTTTGCATCTTTTTTTCCATTTTCTGCCATGTATCCTCAGATAACCATGTATTCTTGATTCTCAGCACTTCTTCACAAGTTTTAGTGAAAATTTCCATTACCCATTTCCATTTGCCTTCTACTGTTCAATCATCTTCATCTTCAAGTACATGATAGCTATTTGCTAACACAATTCTAAACTCTCATTGTGTTATCTGTTTTAGCTTGGTGATATTATAACATGAACATCTATGTTCAGATGTTGTCTTTTTCCTTATTTTTATTCTCATATAGTTACCACTAGTATGTGGTCCATTCCCACATCTGTCCTGTTCTTGCTACATATATCTTCTAAAGTTGTTCTCCATTTGTGCCGAATTGTGTTGTGATCAATTGGAAAATCCTGATTTATTTTTTTTTAAAGTGACTGTGGCCTGAAGTTTCGGACTCTGTACAAATTACAATAATATTTCATTCAAAACCTGTCTGAAGAGCCCAGTTGCCCCCTTGGGTTCAGTTTATCAATGTGTGTTTGTGAATAAGCCTAGGTTCTTGGCCTGGGAATGGCAGATTTGTTAAGGAGGTCGATGAAGTATATTTTCTCCATCTTAGTGCTGGTCCAATTAAGTGCTTGTTTGTAGGGAGTGGGCCTGTAATGAAAAGTGGCCTCTTGTGCCCCCTGCATATCATTTTCCTACAGCTCTTTCGTAAAGGAACCATACATCTGTAACGCCAAGAGACCCCAGTCTTGGCAGGTGGGATCAAGCCCCAGTCTGGAGCTTAGTGCATGAGCGAAAAGCCACATGGACCTTAGCTAAAGCTGTAGTAGACTCATTAATCTCTTAAGTGGTCTTGGTGCCACTATTGGGGACAGAACACCACACCCAGGAGGTGTGTGGGTTACAAATCAACCAGATGTCACAGAGAGGTGGGTGCCTTTGCCCATGTCAGATGATGAATTCTCATGCAGATGAGTTTGAGACTTGATTCACTATAAGTGTCCCAAGTGAAAGCAAACTCCCACTGGTTTGAAGCTTTAGGATTGGCTGAATGGAGAAGGACCTTGGGGAAGCAGGGTAATCCCCTGAGGTCATGACACCGTTCCCCCAGCTATAGACTTCACTCCAGTGAGAAGAATTTCTGTACAGATGCAATCTCGGAATCAAAATCACCTCCTTCAAAAGCTCCAAGCATGTGAAGAAAGTGATTCTGAGGCTTCAAAGACTTGGGGTAGCCTGGCTTGCTCTTAGGTGCTGCCTAAGGCTGCCTTTGTGGTGGGGGGATGCACAAGGGAAAAGAAGCCCTTCACTGCTAATTAGGGCTACAAAAATGGAGTGTGGAGCTGGTGTTCAGATGAGGTGAAATAAGGCGTGAAGGCTCTTGAGCCTGGGATGGAGTGTGCCATGAATGCTAGCCTCCTGCTCGAAATCAGATCCACAGACTGGAGGAAGGGGTGCACAAAGATGGCAGGATGTGTATAGAGTGTAGGGCAGAGACTTCCCCAGAGAACAAGTGCAAGAACAAGAGCTGATGCTCTCTTGACAGATGAGGGCTAATGTGGAGACTGGTAGCTTTAACCTGCGCAATGAGCCTGGCACATCCTCAGTCTCCCAGGCTGAGAAATGTCCTGAGAGTCATTCATGAGCAGTTGCTTAGATTTGATCAGACGTACACATTTTAGGGTATTGTTTCTGCACCCTGACTGGATGAATAGACTTTTGGGTGGATAAGTTCAGAATTCACTTCTTGCAGGTAATCCCAAAGATCCATCTTGAATATGTGCCCCCCCACTTCTTATTCTGCTTTCCCTTTTCTTTTCCCAGGGTATGTCTACACTACGGGATTATTCCGATTTTACATAAACCGGTTTTGTAAAACAGATTGTATAAAGTCAAGTGCACGCAGCCACACTAAGCACATTAATTCGGCGATGTGCATCCATGGTTCAAGGCTAGCATCGATTTCCGGAGCGTTGCACTGTGGGTAGCTATCCCGTAGCTATCTCATAGTTCCCACAGTTCTCCTCCACCCATTGGAATCTGGGTTGAGATTTCCCAGTGCCTGATGGGCAAAAATCATTGTCACAGGTGTTCTGCGGTAAATCATCACTCATTCCTTCTCCGGGAAAGCAACGGCAGAGAATATTTCGCACCCTTTTCCTGGATTGCCCTGGCAGACGCCATAGCATGGCAACCATGGAGGCCTGTTTTGCCTTTTGTCACTGTCACCGTATGTGTACTGGATGCCGCTGACAGAGGCAGTACTGCAGCGCTACTCAGCAGCATTCATTTGCCATTGCATGATTAGCAGAGACGGTATCAGTCGTTCTGTACCGTCTGCTTGCCATTGTAAATTGGCAATGAGATGACGGTTATCTGTCATTCTGTACTGTATGCTGCTGTCATGGTGCCCTGGCTGAGGTCGGCTGGCGCAAGACAAAAATGGGATGACTCCCCGGTCATTCCCTCCTTTATATTGTATCTAAAAATAGAGTCAATCCTGCCTAGAATATGGGGCAAGTGTACTAGAGAACCAGAGAGCACAGCTGCTCCGTGTTCAGATTCCCACAGAAATGATGAAACTACATGCCATCTAGGGGTGCCCTGCAACAACTCCACCCGTTGCTTCCCTCTCCCCCAACCTTCCTGGGCTACCGTTGCGTGTCCCCCATTTGTGTGTAGAAGTAATAAGAATGCAGGAAAAAAACACTGACTTGTTAGTGAGATAAAATGAGGGGAGGCAGCCTCCAGCTGTTATTGTCCAGGCAGGACATCAAGCGGTGCGGGGAGAGGAGCCCAGCATCCCGCTGCTATGATAGTCCAGCAGTACAGAATCTTTCTTTACACATGAAAGGGAGGGGGCTGATGGAGTTCAGCCCCCAGTTAGCTATGAATGAAGGACAGTTACAGCCTCTGTACCATATACTGAAATGACGGAATCATTCCTGTTTTTACCAGGCGCCCAGGCCAAACCTCACTGAGGCCAGCAGGCCGCACTCACTGGTGCTGATGATGTGCGGATAGCAGTCATATTGTACCATCTCCACTGGGAGGGAGGGGAACCCAGATACTGCTCTTCACTGCCGCAGCATCGTGTGCTACCAGCAGCATTTCAGTAGACCATAGAGTGGGACATTGAAAAAGTCACAAAAACGATTTTTTTCCCTTTTCTCTTCCATGGGGGGAGGGAGCGAATTGACAGCTATACCTAACCACTCGGACAATGCGTTTGACCCTACAGGCTTAGGGGAGCTCAGCCAAAAAATCCAAATTGGCTTTTCGGAGGACGCTGCGGGACTGTGGGACAGCTGGAGTCCTTTACTGCCCCTCCCTTCCTTCCTAGAGCGTCCCATTTGATTCTTTGGGCTTTCTGTTACGCTTGTCACGCAGCTTTGTGCTGTGGAACCCCTGTTATCTAGCCTGGAGAATTATTTTCAATGCTTTGGCATTTCGTTCTTCTGGAAACAGAGCTGTGGATAGAAACAGTATTTGTCTCCCCGTACAGCCGAATCAGATGTCCAAGTATCTCCCTACGGTCCATACTGGAGCTCTTTTTGGATTTGGGACTGCATCGCCACCTGTGCTGATCAGAGCTCCACGCTGGGCAAATAGGAAATGAAAATCTAAATTTCGCAGGGCTTTTCCTGTTTACCTGGCCACTGCATCCGAGTTCAGATTGCTGTCCAGAGCGGTCATAGTGGTGCTCTGTGGGATACCGCCCGGAGGCCAATACCATCAATTTGCAGCCACACTAACCCTAATCCGATATGGCAATACCGATTTCAGTGCTACTCCTCTCGTTGGGGAGGAGTACAGAAACCGGTTTAAAGAGCCCTTTATATCGATATAAAGGGCCTCGTAGTGTGGACGGGTGCAGCATTAAATCGGTTTAACGCTGCTAAAATCGGTTTAAATGCGTAGTGTAGACCAGGCCCTAGTCTTCACTTTTCCTTCCATATCTTGATGCATTTCTTTCATTCTCTTACCCTCATTTTTTCTCTCATCGTATATTCCTTTAAAATGTATTTTACTTTATTTACAATCCTCTCTCCCCAAGAGGTTTTATTTTTCTGGTTTGGCCTTTCTCTTCTGTCATGTTTGTAATGGCCATGTTTTCTCTGTCCCAGTCTCCCCAACCATTTTTCTCTGTCTCTTCTCCTGCATTTCTGCCTACTTTTCATCTCTCTCTGGTCCCCTTCCCCCATCCCTCCTCTAGTTGGTTTGCGTGGTATAGGAGTAGGGAGGAGTTCACCTTACAAATATCTCTTCATGGCCCCCCCTTCCATAGTGTCTGGGGGCTTGTCTACAGTGAAGAGATATGCCAGTATAAGCTAAGGTGTGAATTTAAACTGATGAAGCTACACTGGTATAACTCCCTGTGTAGACACTCAGGATACGTCTTCACTAGCAATGTTAAAGTGCAGCCGCAGCAGCGCTTTAACGTGGTTGTGTAGTCGCAGCACAAGCTATAAAAAAACCCACCCCCACGAGGGGAGTAGCTACCAGCGCTGGGAGCACGGCTCCCAGCTCTGGTGCATTGTCTATACTGACACATTACAGCACTGGAAGTTGCAGCGCTCTGGGGTGCGTTTTTTCACACCTCTGAGCAAGAAAGTTGTAGCGCTGTAATGTGCCAGTATAGACAAGCCCTTAGGCTGCTTTGGAAGGGGATTAAGCTGAACCAAAAAAAAGCCACTCTTATTCTGAAATTAGTGTGTCCACAGGGAGTGTTGTACCAGTTTAACTATAGTGATATATTACTGATACAAGTGGTAAAACTTTCCTGGGTAGACAGGACCTGGCTTACTTGCAGTCTTGAATGTATTATATTCACAACACCCCTGTGAGGTAGGGAAGTGCAGTCGCCATTTCACAGATGAGGAAGCCAGGCACAGAGAGACTGCCCAGGAAATCTGTAGCAGACGTCTCTGGCCCTAGCCTCATCCCAATCCCCTCCCTACATGCCAGCCCACAATGGCAGATGAGGAAGTTCTGATGGGTAAGTGGACAGCACCATGACTTTGCAGGTGTAATTGAGAGTCCTGGTTTGTTGTTTCATCAGGGTCTAGGAAAGGCTCGTTTCAGATGCCTACCTGACACCTGTGTGAGGTGAATTTCATTTTACTCTCTTCCCCTTGGCTGGCCCCTCCTACCGTCTTGGCTTTGCAAGTAAGCTAGCACCCGTCTCCCCACCACGCTGCTTGGGAACCAAAGCCACTCAGGTCAGGGCTGGTATGAAGGGGAGATGACAGAATTGTTAGGGCTCCCAGTATTTGATTCTGTTTAGCATTAGACAGACCCCAGCGCACACTCAGCGCCATGATGCTCCTTGGACATGTAAGAATCAGGGTTTTCCTCCTAACTTGGCTTGGGGTGAGCCCATCTTGTGGGCTCTTGCTGTCATCTTTCAGGCCTTCATTGATGCAGCAGCTGCTCAGTGCAATTCAAGGGGCAGGGTTTAATCTACAACCACTTGAACAGTTTTGTCCAGGAGACACTTGTCTCCCTTGCTAGTGCTCTGGGAATTGAGCTGGGCTGAGTGCTAGAGCTGCCAGTCTCAGGGTGTCTCCATACTGAATACTTAACTCTTGAACTCGCTTCCCCTGTTGCTCCAACTAAGCACAAGTCAGCTGACTTTTTGGGTGAGCTGCAAAGCCCCTCTGCTCCCCAGGGCTTTCAAGGAGCAAGAGGGGTGGGTCGGTGGAAATTGATGGTTTCTGTTGGTGGGCAGAGTCTGATCACTGTTTATTTGTATGGTATCGTTGTACCTGGACTGGGAGTTTGGGGCATAGGGGACAGTTTACACACTTCTCTAAAGAAATAGCAGCTGCAAGGTACTGCTCTCCTGCTCCCAGAGGGCTTGGGGATGGCACAGGCACCAGGATGAATATACATATATGCTCCGTAGTGCTGAGCCAGGCACATGGCCTTCCTTGGCCTTTAGACCCATTTCCTAGGTTGATTGTTCTGGAACAAATGTATTTCTTGCACATTGTATGGGAAAGCCCACTCTTGCACTTTAGCTAAGCTGTCCTGCTAACTTTGTTTGGCCATCATTGGGGATGCATTAGCAAATGCCATAGCTCGAAGGTGACCCAAGTACAGCAAAGAGAGTGACATCTCTGCCCTAAAGAGCATGACTGGCTTGGTGATGCTGAGCATGCTGGCTTAACTGTGCAGGTATCCCTGTCTGATCGCTCCCTGAGCATGGGTCAGCATTCCCACTGCAGATGTTTTAAGGACTGTCTGCCGAAGCAGATGTCATGAATCTAGCGCAGGAATCTTTGCAGGGTCGGTAAGCAGAGGGACTAGGAAACTGTAGTGTGAACATGGTCAACCTGAGCTGCATCCTGCAGCAGTTTCCCACAAACCATCCTCTTAGACTCCTTATTCAGCACCTGAGACCTCTGCTGCTGTTGGAAGGGAGCTCACTGTGTGGGAAGTGGCACAGAAGCAAGCGATTCATTTAGTTGTTACTCTGCAGAGAAATGCCATTACATACGTGTCTGCTCAAGATCCCTGTGGACAGGACTTTGCTGTGATAATTGGCATGACTGTAGGTGTTAAAGTAGTGGTGAGAGATGGGCTGAGATACTGCTGCCTTCAGAGCGGGAACCGAGCTCTCTGAGGTAGCTCACGCAGCCTGGTCTCACCTCATGGCTCCTGATACTGCCAAGTTCCTGCAGATTCCACATTCTGTATTACCCCAAAGTCCCTGGGCTTTGCAGCGCTATGGGTTTCCCCACTGCTTCTCTCAGGGGATGGGAAGGAATTGTCCCTTGGTCAGAGAATCCCAGTCCAGTTCCCCCTGCCAGCCCCCGGGTACCCTCCCTGCAGCCCCTTATTGTCACAAGCTGCCCTCAGAGAAATGCCTTCGCTGCTGGAGAGCCACAAACAGCACATTCCCCATTCGGCAGCTGGGGATTTTTCTCCTGAGTATCGTGTTGTAGGTGCAGATAGCCAGGTTTCCACTGGATCCTCCAGGAAGCAGAGCTGGAGTCTCCCTGGAAGAGTTTGTTAGAGGCTAACAGGTGAATGTTGCGTGTCCCTTTGACCTGACTCTATTTCCACAGGCTCTCACTCTCATCCTCTCTCTCTTGTCTTACAGGCAGCTTCCTCAGCTCTGAGCAGCCTGGGCCATGTGTACACAGCCATTGGTGATTACCCCAATGCACTGGCTAGTCACAAACAGTGTGTCCTCCTTGCGAAGCAATCCAAAGACGAGCTCTCGGAGGCCCGCGAGCTGGGTAACATGGGGGCAGTGTACATTGCTATGGGGGACTTTGAGAACGCAGTGCAGTGCCATGAGCAGCACCTGAAGATTGCCAAGGAGCTGGGGAACAAGCGGGAGGAGGCGCGAGCCTATAGCAACCTGGGCAGTGCCTACCACTACCGGAGGAACTTCGACAAGGCCATGTCCTACCACAATTATGTGCTGGAGCTGGCCCAGGAGCTGGCCGAGAAAGCCTTTGAAATGCGGGCCTATGCTGGCCTGGGCCATGCTGCCAGGTGTATGCAAGACCTGGAGAGGGCCAAACAGTACCATGAAGAACAGCTGGGCATTGCTGAGAGCCTGCAGGACCGAGCCGCTGAGGGCAGAGCCTCTTCCAATCTAGGTAAGTGCCCCAGGCTACGTGGGGAATAGTGTAAAAATGCCTAACCCCAGGGTCTGCTGCAGGGAACTTCATGCTGTGTCACCTTCTCAAATCCCCTGCTTCCACTAGGCCAGCTCCTCATCTCAGTCCCCTTTGTCCAGAGGTGCTGGAACTGGGGGTGCAGCAGCACCCCTGGCTTGAAGAGGTTTCTACCATATCCAGGGGTTACAGTTTGGTTCAGTGGCTCTCAGCCCCTACTACACAGACTACTCCAGCAGCCCTGCCTTCATCCCAGCAGCAAGTGGGCACTTTTCAGGTTCAAAGGACCAAAACAATATGCCCCTGGGCCAGCCCTTTAATGTGTCCCAGTGGCAGTGAAAAGCATGAGGCGCTTGCAGAGCAGGGAGTGAAATGGTAAGATGATGAGTTTGGGGGGCTGCAAAGCTGAGACAAGAGAAGGTTTTAGGGGCAAAGCAGGTGCGGCAGCATTATAATGCCCAGTGGGGATGAGGGCATCATGATTTGCCATCTTGTCATAGGTTTGGGACCCATGCAGGACATCGGGCCCAGCTGAGCACTCAGGTGTGAGGGTGGGGACGTTTCATGGACCAAAGTGTGGCTCCAGAATGCAACTCCTCACATCCGTCTCGCTAACCCAAAGGGTGCATTGTCCAAATCCCAGCAGAGCTGATTTTCAAAGAAAGTGCAGAACCCCACAAGTTTTGGATGATGATTGTCCCTGTGGGGAGGAGACATTAGAAGCAGGATTTAGAGCAAGGGTGGGCAAACTTTTTGGCCAAGGGCCACATCTGTGTATAGAAATTGTATGGCGGGCCAAGAATGCTCACAGAATTGGGGGTTGGAGTGTGGGAGGGGGTGAGGGCTCTGGCTGGGGGTGTGGACTCTGTGGTGGGTCCAGAAATGAGGAGTTCAGTGTGCGGGAAGGGGCTCCAGGCTGGGGTACAGGGTTGGAGTGTGGGAGAGGTGGTGAGGGCTCCAGCGGGGGGTGCAGGCTCTGGGGATGAGGGTTTGGGGTTCAGGAGGGTGCTCTGGGCTGGCACCAAAGGGTTCGGATGGCAGGTGGGGGATCAGGGCTGGGGTGGCGGAAGTTGGGGCATGGGAAGGGGCAGGGGTACAGGCTCTGGACAGCACTTACCTCAAGCAGCTCCCAGAAGCAGGGGCATGTCCCCCTTCTGGCTCCTATGCAGAGGCATGGCCAGGCATCTCTGCATGCTGCCCTGTCTCTAGGCACTGCCCCTGCAGCTCCCATTGACCGTGATTCCTGGCCAGTGGGAGCTGCGGGGGTGGCGCGTGGGGTGGGGGTAGCGTGCGGAGCCCCTTGGCTACCCCTATTTGTAGGAGGCGGGTGGGGGAGGGAAATGCCGCTACTTCCAGGAGCCACACAGAGCAGTGCAAGCCCCTGACCCCGCTCCCTGGCTGGAGCGCCAGAGCAGGGCAAGTCTAGGACCCTGCTCCCTGGTGGGTGCTCAAGGGCTGGATTAAAATGTCTGAAGGGCTGCATGTGCCCCCCAGGCTGTAGTTTGCCCACCCCTGGTTTAGAGGGAATGCTGCTCTCCGTTCCATGGTCCCAAGATGGAAATTCAGAGAGCACAGATGGTTTTTGCTGCCTTTGCTGGGACTTTCGACATTGTGGACTTTCCTGTCCTAGGTGAAGATATCTTGGCTGTAATTCCCTTCAGCAGGCTAGGTGTGGCTGGGGTGTGGGAATGACAGAGGGGGCTGTTGGGATGATGAGATGCTGGCAGCCCCCAGAAGTGCAGTTCTAACAGGCAGCCCCACTCTGTAAATTAGCTTCTGTTTCTGCCTGGCAGTTGGCACTTGGTTCATTTGTAGATGCTAATTGTACTCTGATGTTATCAGTGGCAGGTAATTGAAATGGGCTTGATGAATTTCTTAATTTCCTTTAATAGCTGAGTCTTCAAGAGCTGAATAAAGAAGATAAGGTGAACTGGAGAAAACATAACAGCCCCAGCTTTCTAATTAGTGCGCCGAGTTTCCTTTTTCTTTACTCAAATTATGGCAAATGTGTATGGCTAAATGGGTTTATGATGCAAGAGCCCCTTTGGGACTTTGACCTTTAAAGAGCCAGTACTGAGCATTGATAACATTTCTGTATGACAGGGGATCTGATGGCCAGGAGGGCTGGAAAGGATGATGCTTTGAGTCTGACCTTGAATAAGGGATGTTTGTATATAAGGGGTTTAGCAAAATACAAATGCAAATACATTTAGCAAAGAGCTAATTATGTTCCCCATGTCTCTGGCAGTGCTGGGAGATGTGATTTCTGCGGGTGGGCATGAGAACTGCTCTCTGGGGTTCTGCTGGCAGACAACAGGGCAGGAGAGGCGTGTTCTGGGCTCTGCTGGACCAGAGTGTGGAGCATGCACTCAGGGCTCTGCTGAGGTTTGGGGCATGCACCCTGGGCTCTGCCAGCTACAGGGGTGGAAGTGCTTCTGTGGCTCTGGCGGGCGTATGGCTATGGGCTCTGCTGGTCATGAGCAGGGGAGCATATGCCTTGGGCTCTGTTGGCAGTTGGGGGCTGGGGGGCATTCATCACTGGCTTTCTCCAGGTCACTTGGAGGAGGCCTTTGTACGTTAAGCAGCTGGGCCCTTGGGCTCCTAGGCCAGAGTTCGTTATCAAGAGGGACATGGCACTGCCTTCAGAGCTCACCAGAGCAGTTCCCTGAACCATCATCCAGCTGGGACTGCGCCTGGCCTAAGCCCCCCTTGTCTTCCCCAGGGAAACAGGAGTGAATCTTGGATCTCTCCTTTTCAAACTCAATTTTACAGGTGTAGAATTAAAGGGACTGCACTGAAATGGCCTCTGTACACTACAGAGGACAGATCGTGTGTGTCTTCAAAGGCGGCTAAACCTTCAGCATGAGGAATTGCTGCTGTTCTCCTCTGCAAAGCACTTACTCCTTTGTGGGGCGCGTCCCCATATACCTCTGCATGGTCAGTTTCTGTCACTGAAAATGTAGTGTGGGGAAGCAGAAGCTAGAATTGCTTTCCTCAGCATTGTGATTCCCTGCATGAGTGCTAAGAGGTTTGTGTTTTCTGGGTTATTTTCTCCCCTTTCATCCTGTGTGACACGTGCACTGGGGCAAAGTGAGTCCCCTGTAGGCTTGGGGGGGAGCAGGGCTTCTGCAACCACTAGGCGAACTAGGCAGTTGCCTAGGGCATTAAGTGGTTGGGGGTGCCAAAAAGCCGGAGGCACCGGAGAGACAGAGTGGCAGCTTGCGGCGGCGGCGAGCCCCAGCCATGGAGGAGCTGGTGCATTACGAGGGGGTCAGCAGCCCTGCAAAGGCGGTGGCACCACTAGTGGGGAGCAGCCGGGCCCCCCGCCAGTCTTGCCCAGGCTGCAGCCCGCCCCCCCCCGGGTCCTGCAGGCTGCAGCAGATGCATTCGGGCGGTGGCCCCATGGCCTCTCAGCTCCCTCTTGCTGTGCTCGAGCTCTGCAGCTCCTGGGCGTGTGCAGCGCCACTGCCCTCTCAGAGCTTTCTCGCCTCCCGCCCCATGCTCAGCATCTGCGGGGGGACAGGGAGCATGGGGGAGGGTTGGATGGGTCTGGAGTTCTGGGGGGGGGTCTGTCAGGGAGTGAGGGTATGGAGAGGGATCGGAGCAGTCAGGGGACAGGGAGTAGGGGGGGTTGGATGGGTCAGGAGTTCTGGGGGTCCTGTCAGGGGATGGGGAGTGGTTGGATGGGGCATGGGAGTCCCAGGGGTCTGTCTCAGCGTGGGGGTGTGGATAAGGGTTGGGGCAGTCAGGGAACAGGTAGGGGGTAAGGTCCTAGGTGTGCAGTTAGGGTGAGAGGGTCTCAGGAGGGGGCAGTCAGGGGACAAGGAACAGGGGGGCTTGGGGATTCTGAGGGGGGCAGTCAGGGGTGGGAAGTGGGAGGGAGTGGATGGGGCGGGGCTCTCCCCCATCCTCTTTTTTGTTTGTTGAAATATGGTAAGCCTAGGCGAGGTGGGAGCCGGGGGGCACATGGAGGCCAGCGCCTGCATGCATCCGCTGCAGCCTGCAGGAGCCCCCACGGTGGGATACCAGGCCACAGCCGGGGCGGGGGGCGCCGCTGCTCCCTGCTAGCGTTGCAGCCACCTTTGCAGGGCTACTGTCCCCCCTGTGCCACACCAGCTCCTCCATGACTGGGGCTCACTGCCACAAGCAGGATGTTCTGGCTCTCCGGTGCCTCTGGAAGGCGGCTTCTCCCTGCTGAGCTGCTGCAACAGCCCAAGCCTGGCAAAGCCAGTGAGTGGACTCAGGGCAGGGGTTGCCGAGGTGGGTTGGGGAGGGCTTGTGGGGGGGCTGTGCACCCTCCAGGTGAGTTCAGAGGGCAGGGAGAGGGGGAAACATGGTCTGGGGAGCAGCCCCTGGGCATGGCTGGCGCCTGGGATTTATAAAACCTCGTTGGGATTTGCTCCTCAATGAATTGTTGTGCGGGGGGGCGCAAGGTGGAAGTTTCGCCTAGAGCGCAAAATATCCTTGCACCGGCCCTACGTGGAAGACCTCAAGTCTGAAACTGAACAACATTTTTTTTACTTGCCTGTTCCTTAGAGAAATTCTGATGCTGTTTGTCAGAGCCATGAAACAACTCTCTTGGCACAGAAGTGTCGCAAAGAGACAGGTTTTGCAATCCTCTGCAAGCAAAACTTCTAAGTGGGGCTGCTTAGCCTCGACCCAGAAGGATCCCATCCACTATTGGCATGTGTACGCGCGCTTGCTCTCTCTTCTGCAGACCTGACACAAACTCACTTAGGTTCTTAATACTCTCACCATTTTACCAGCTCAAAACGCCATGAGGCAAGTTTGGATTAGAAAGTTCTCCTCAGTACCGTTGTTATTCTTACAGCAGCTTTATATTTAGCCATACTTTCATCACATGATTCCAGAAGTTCTTCTGTTGAACTGTGGGGGGTCAATGCAGCAGCAATGTTTTTCTTGAGTTGGATTTAAGCCTAAATGTAACTTTGTCAGTAGTGCTGACTCAGCCCCTCCATGCTTTGCTTTGAAGCAGGATCTCACCTATCAGCTGATACTTGAGCTGCACCGTATCTCTGTGCTCCTCTCCGGCAGAGATGTTACTTTGAGAAATCAGAATGTGCAGTTCTTGTTGAGAAAGTCCATTAATGCTATTTAAAATGCATCCAGTACCAATTAAATGTCAAGTCTTAATTGTCTTTCATCTAAGCCACATGTAAAACAAAACCTCATCAAAATAACCATACTGACAGCCAAAAATGTATCTGAATGTGTGTTTCTGAGCCAGAATGTCAGTGTTGGCCTCTTTGCTGAAACAACAGAAATTTTTGTTTGCATTTCAGTGATTGAGATGGAAGGTTCTCCTTACCGTATTATCTAATGCTGAGTGAGACCGAGAGAGCATATAACGTAGCCCAGCTGCTGGAGTGCTCTGCGGGGAGGTAGTCTGTGCTCTGAGAGTTAGTGAGCAGAAGGTAATGGACTTAGGACAAGTCGCAAGTTATCAAGCCCTTCATAACAAGGAGATGTGGAGTTTAACCAGGACTCTGACTGTCAACCTTTGCAAAGCAGATGGTGTTTTCAGATTCCAAGGCCCTATCTAGAGAGCTGGCTTGTCAGCCTCTGCAACTCTTAACTCTGCTTACTACCATGTAGAAAAGGCACTTCATATTATGACCAAAGGGATGTTTATAGTCTCTAATAATTGCATATGGATGCTTTGCTTCTATTTCCCTCTGAATCTGCTTCCCACTAAATCCTGTATATGCTGCATGTATCGAAATGCAAAAGCAGAGAGAGGAATGTATACTTCACTCTCAGCTAGGGCTGGAGGGTTCTGCCTCATTTTCACAGAGTAGAAGATGATAAAGGATTTAGTTCATTTTGAGAGAGACTCATTTCAAATCCCAAAGTAGCCTCATGGAATGTACTCAGCAATAGAACATTGTGTGTTGTGGATTATGTATGGGAGATACATCGTATGCCACCTATACCACTGGCAGACGCAGCAGGTATGACTCCACTGAAGGCAATGAACTTTGCCCATGTGCATGTACCGTATGTGTTTTAAGTACTATATCTCACAGGGATGTGGGGTGCAGTCTCAGGCTGAGGAGTTAAGAGTGTTTTCCCCAGATAAGTACAAGTAACTGCACCAAAGATCTAAATGTACTCACCCAGTTTTTAATCATAAAGGCCAAGTTGCATGATAATGAGTGTGTTGTGGTAGTGAGGTTCTATTTGAAGAGAGCCTTTAATTATAGGCCCCAATGTTTTCAAGCATTTTGCAACTTTTTGGAAAAATAAAAAAAAGACGCAGGTAAAATGTCTCAGATTTATCATCAGCTCATGGTGATTTTTTTAAAGTAGTTAAAAATCCATGTAACCATTTTTGAGATTTACAAGCATGAAAACAGTTCTCCAGTTAAGGCTTTCTGGTTAAGGAGATTTCCCAGACCCCTTCTTAGCACCTAAATATTGTGACAGACCCAGACCAGGGGGGTACAGGAGTCTGGCAGAGGGCAAATATACTGGTCACTGGATGAGTAGTTTTCTGTTCCCTGAGTGACCAGAGCAGGGGCTGCACTAGAATAATCAGGAACCTGCTAGAACCAATTAAGGCAGACAGACTGATTAGAACACCTGCAGCCAATCAAGGCAGGCTAATCAGGAGCCACTCTCAGAGGTCAAAGGAGCCAGAGGAGAGAAGTGCGGTGGAGGAGCCGGGAGCAAGAAGGCAAGGAAGCTGGAGTGAGAGGGTACTGCTGGAGATTGAGGAGGACAAGCGTTATCGCCACCAGGAGGAAGATCCTGCGGTGAGGATAAAGAAGGTATTTGAGCAGGCCATGGGGAAGTAGCCAAGGGAGTTGTAGCTGTCATGCAGCTGTTAAGAGGCACTATAGACAACTGCACATCCACAGGGCCCTGGGCTGGAACCCGGAGTAGAGGGTGGGCCTGGGTTCCCCCCAAACCTCCCAACTCCTGATCAGACGCAGGAGGAGTTGACCCAGACTGTGGGGAAGATCACTGAGGTGACCAAATCTGCCAAATAAGCGCAGGACCCACCAAGGTAGAGGAGGAACTTTGTCACAATATCTAAAGAACAGCTTGTTTTGTTTGACACTGTCTGACTTCTCAGTGAGAGCCAGTGGTTTAAGCTGTTATTTTTCTCACTCTTCTGACTTCCCTGATATTGCAGATCAATGCTCAACAATAGAATAACTTCAGTTATAGTGAAAATGTGTAATATACAGCAACTAAAAATAGAATTAAATACATTTACACACATTAAATACATTTAGTTCAACAATAAAGGCCTGGAAACGCATCAAAATGATCAGAATCATAGAAATGTTGGGCTGGAAGGGATCTCAAGAGGTCATTCTAGTCCATCCCCTCCATGCTGAGGTAGGACCAAGTAATCCTACACTATCCGTGACAGGTTTTTGTCCGACCTGTTCTTAAAAATCGATAGTGATGGGGAGTCCTCAATGTCCCTTGGAAGCCTGTTCCGGAGCTTAACTATCCTTTTAGTTAGAAAGTTTTCCTTAATACCTAACCTAAATCTCCCTTCCTGCCCATGATTTCTTGTCCTACCTTCAGTGGCTATGGAGAACAATTGATCATAGTCCTCTTTATATCAGCCCTTAACATATTTGAAGACTGTTACCAGTCCCCCAACAGACTTCTCTTCTCAAGACTAAATGTCCAGTTTTTTAGCCTTTCCTCACAGGTCAGGTTGTCTAAACATTTTATTGCTTCTGTTGCTCTTCTCTGGATTATATCCAATTTGTCCACATCTTTCCTAAAGTGTGGCACCCAGAACTTCAGTTGAGGCTTCAGCAATGTTTGAGTAGAGCAGTTCAATTACCTCCTGTGTCTTACATGCAACAGTCTTGTTAATATACCCCAGAATGATATTAGCCTTTTTCACAGCTGCGTTACCTTGCTGACTCATATTCAGTTTGTGATCCACTGTAACTGCAGATCCTTTTCAACAGTACCTACCACCTAGCCACTAATTCCCCATTTTTGAAGTGGTGGATTTGATGTTTCTTCCTAAGTGAAGTACTTTGCATTTGTGTTTGTTGAATTTAATCTTGTTGATTTCAGACCAATTCTCGAATTAGTCAAAGTTGTTTTGAATTCTAATCGTACCCTCCAGAGAGTTTCCAACCCCTCTCTGCAAATTTTATAAGCATGCTCTCCATCCCATTATTTAAGTCATTAATGAAAATATTGAATAGTATCAGACCCAGGAGAGACCACTCGAGAATCCAACTAGATATGTCCTTCCAGTTTGACAGCAAATCATAGATAACTATTCTTTGAGTACAGTCTTTCAACCAGTTGTGCACCCACCTTATAGTAATTTCATCTAGACCACGTTTCCCTAGTTTGCTTCTGAAAATGTCATGATTATATGTTCAACATCTGAGGTTTAACCACTCGTTATGACCATCCTGATGTCATCAGGATTATTTTTGCAGGTTTGCAGAACACCCAGTAGGAGTCTACTGAGATCTGTGATGTGAAATTAAATAGATAACAAACATAGCACAGAAAATTCCACTGATGTTGTAAAATGCAGCTAAGCAGACTGGGTGTTAGCTGACAGGGAAGGGTTCAAACACAGTCTAAGGTCTTGTGTAGAGTAGGATTTAAAAATGTGATTTTAATATGTGCTAACTAACGCACTAAAAAAGTCTAGTGCCGACAACACCCAGTGCCTTTAATACATGCTAAATGATGCAGTTAAAGCTATGCAGGAGCCTAGCTCATTTGTGCAAACATCATGCCTCCAGTCCTAGACTAGACAAGGCCCAAGAAGACTGACTTGTAAGGTCTCCTTAGCTCTCTGGGAATGCAGGCTGCCTGTGCAGGGTTGTCTTGCCCTTAGGGCTTGGCTACACTCGAAACTTCAAAGTGCTGCCGCGGGAGCGCTTTGAAGTGTGAGTGTGGTCGCAGCGCCAGCGCTGGGGGAGAGCTCTTCCAGCGCTGCATGTACTCCACCTCCTCATGGGGATTAGCTTGCAGCGCTGGGAGCCGCGCTGTTTACACTGGCGCTTTACAGCGCTATATCTTGCAACGCTCAGGGGGGTGTTTTTTCCACACCCCTGAGTGAGAAAGTTGCAGCGCTGTAAAGCGCCAGTGTAGCCAAGGTCTGAGTTTTGTGGTCAGTGAGAGGAGAAGGCTCCTGACCCACTGTGCCGTTTCAGCTCTTTGGCTGCTTTTGGGGTTGATGGTTCCCATTCATGCTTGTGCCCTTCAATATCTGCTTGTAGCTCAGGTTGCATTTATACTGATTTCTACTTGTATTTTGTAGACACTACAGCTGGTGCTTCAGATGGCTGTTTCCCTAGCATCCATCTCTGCCCTTAGCAGTAATTGTTATGCAAAGGAAGGAAAAGTCCACATTGGTTCTAGGTTGCGTATATTTTGCTCCAATTTCACAGATCTCAAGTGCTGCATGAGCCTTCTTTAGCTTTCCTTGACCTTTCTCCCTAGACTCTGTTCGATTCTGTTCCCTGGTGTCATTTGCATACTACTCCTGGATGGGGCCTGGCTGGCTAGCTGCCTGGAAGAGAGCGTTTCTTTCCTTTTGAAGTACACAATTATAGCTGTGTGAATGAATCAGTAGCTTTGTGTTTTGAAGTGACTGTGCTTCTGGATCCTTCCTGCTCGTGTGACCGGCACAGATGGTGAAACCGGCTCCCACCAGGCTAGCTTAGTGATAGGGGCTGCGGAGGAGGAGATTGGAGAGTCCAGTTTTCTGCTCTGTTATGCCATTTTCTCAGCTTTGTCTTGGGTAACCGCTTGTAAACATTTACTCATTGTTTGTTTTTCCCTGTGGTGGTAGTAAAGAGACTGACTGGAACATCTGAAGCTGCATAGGCTTCATCTCCCATCTGCCTACAAGCCTTAATTTTCGCTGTTAAGAAAAGCAAAGAGATGTAATTGTTCTGGTATGTGATAACTTCCCCTTCCTGATCTTAGTTAATCTTGCTGTGGAGCCTGCTAATTGCATTGAGTGTGTGGCTTTTCTACAACCTGCAGAGCAAGAAGTTGCAGGATGTTCCCTGTCAATGCAACCTGTTAGTGTTTCTGGTGCCTTTAATCCCAAAGCTCTGCCTTGGAATCATCATCTGTCAGGGGGAGAAGAGCTGCACCTGTGCCTCTAAAGGGGTATGCCAGATTCCCATTTCCTTAGGAGCAGCCTGTTTTCGAGGTTATATTCTTTGAATCTCTGCTGCTCAAGGCCCCTTATTGCAGGCAGCAGCCCTTCTCTGAGGAGATGGTGCTCTGGATGAAACTCCCTTCAGAGCCCGCGGATGCTTCTCCTTAGGTTGGGCAGTGGTGTCCCCACTCTGAGTGTGCTCTCCCCAGAGCGTTCCCAAGTTCTGCTGGCCCACAGAAGAGCCTTGCTCTAGGAATCCAGTCCCAGGAACTCTTCTCTGCCTCCCTTCCTGGGCAGGGCAGAGTGCTCAGGACTGGCTCCTCGTCAACAACGCTACCATCAAGAAGTTACTTCCCTTCTTGAAACACAGCACCACGTGTCTCCTGTTGAGGGGATTCAGGAGGCTAACATTTTACCTTCAAACTGGACATGGGCTTTGTCCGCCAGGGTAGTGCAGCTTCTAATTACAAATGAGCCCATTAGAACTGGGTGGGTGAGGAGCAGATTATTTTGCAGGCTCTGTAGCTTTGGTCAGTTCAGTGGCCACTATCACAGGCACTGACCAGTAGTGTCTGAGAGAACCCAGCTATCTCCTAGTCTGCGAATAGTCAGAGACTGGGGGGGATGGTGACTGGCTAATCATAGACTCTTAATGGCAACCAGTATAAATTAATTCCTCCGAAGGAATCTGCATCTCTGGGGGTGCGTGAGCTCCAGATTGGGGTGCTAGAGGGCTGTGGCCTGCTGACTGCTCACCAGGCTCTCCTTAAAGGGCTTATGAGTAAGGCTGCGAGTCTGTCATGGATTCCATGACTTTCATGACTTCCGTGACTTTTGCAGCAGTTTGGATGTGTGGGAGGGGACTCAGGACTGGGGCAGGGGTTGGGGAGTGTGGGGAGGGCGCTTACTTGAGGGTGGGGGGCTCCATGGCTCCCACTGGCATGGTCCTGCAGCTCCTAGGTGAAGGAAGAGCCGGGGGCTGCACGCACTGCCTGCGCCCACATGCCCCACCCCCACAGCTCCCATTGGCTGTGATTCTTGGCCAATGGAAACTGCACAGTTGGGACTTATGGTGCGAGCAGCGTGCAGAGCCCCCGGGTCTCTCCGCCGCCTACGAGCTGCAGGGACATGCAGAGCCGGGTAGGGAGCCCCCGCCAACCTTCCCCCTTCAGCAGCAGTGGAGGTCCTGGGCCACGCTTCACTGCCTGCCCCCCTGAGTACCAGTGGAGTCCTGGGCCACTTCCACCAGCACCCGCAGTGCCCCCGGACCACCACCCCTCCCGGAGCATGCAGCGGTCCTGCCCAAGTTTTAATTAGGGATATATAGTAAAAGTCATGGACAGGTCACGGGCCGTGAATTTTTCTTTACTGCCCATGACCTGTCCATGACTTTTACTAACAATACCTGTGACTAAAACGTAGCCTTACTTATGAGAGTTTATTCTTGAAGGTGAATGATTTCTCCCCCAGCCTTGCAAACAAACTAGATCTTTGCATCTTTGCGTGGTGCTGCTTTGGAGTGAAGGTAGGGCAAGGCCAGAGAAATTAGGAGAACTGTAATGCATAAATGTGATTCAGACCATGAGCCTGGGGGCTTTTCAGAAGCCAGAGGAACCTCAGCCTGAATAAGAACTTTGTGGTCACCATGTAGCAGTGACCTGGTCAGAGGAGACACAATGCTAGTAGATGCCTGTAACGAGGTGTCGCCGGGGCTCGACCCGTCATTCAAGGGCCCCTGTCCTCAGGATTGGCGTCAATAGTTCGGGTAGTTTGGGCCCTGTGGGCGGGACCGAACAGCGGGACAGTCAACGGGGGCCCAGCCCTGAGTTTGGGTGGGGCACCAAACCCACAATTATACTAGCTCTGACCCTCCTGGTTCAGGGTTGAGTGGTCAAGAGTTCGGGTAGCTCGGGCCCTTTGGGGCAGGACCGAGCAGTGGCACAGTCAAAGGGGGCCCAGCCCTTGGTTCGGGCGGGGCACCAAACACACAGTTATATCAGCTCCGACCCTCCTGGTTCAGGGTGGAGCTGTCAATAGTTCGGGTCACTCGGGCCCTTTGAGGCAGGACCGAGCAGTGGCACAGTCAAAGGGGGCCCAGCCCTTGGTTCGGGCAGGCACCAAACACACAGTTATACTAGCTCTGACCCTCCTGGTTCAGGGTTGAGCGGTCAAGAGTTTGGGTAGCTCGGGCCCTTTGGGGCAGGACCAAGCAGTGGCACAGTCAAAGGGGGCCCAGGCCTTGGTTCGGGCGGGGCACCAAACACACAGTTATATCAGCTTCGCTTAAATGGCCTCCTTAGGCTGGGGAGAGGGGGATTCTGCCATCCAGGTACGGGTGGCAGAGGGAACGCAGGCCCACCCACTCCACTGCGTTCCAGCCCGGGGCCCTAGTAGCGGCGGTCACCGCTGAAGGTGGTCAGTGGGGATCCTGACCGCAACACACTGCCATTGGTATCGGTACATCTGCAGCCTGACTAGAGTCGGCTGCCCCCGGGCTACTTCCGATATCCCCCTCAGTGCCTACCTGGTCCGTGGTGTCGGCTCCTGGGAAGTTCAGCACCATCGGTTCCTCCCAGCCAGGGCTGGGCGGCAGGTCTGGCAGCTCACCCGGGAAGTCCGGCCAGGCTTGCTCCGGGGTCTCCTCAGGGTAGCAGCAGGGATGGGGCAGCTCTGGCAGCTCCTCGTCGTAGTGAGCGCGGGGAAGCTCTGGCCAGTCAGGGCACCGGCCTCGGGCCTCAGCAACTTCCCAGTCACGAGCACCTGCTGGCAGGTCTGCTCCTGACGGTGGCTGGGCTCCAGCTGAGGGCTGAGGGCTGGCTTTTATGCTTCTGGGTCGCCACTTGAACCTCTGAGGGGCGGGACTACCGCTCAGTGGCCCTGCCCCTATAGGTGACTGACGGGGCTCGACCCTCCCTGGGGAGGAGGGGAGCCACACCACCTCGTTACAATGCCCCACTACAATGGTCCAGAAACCTGGATGCTGTTCCAAGCAATCTTCACTGAGAAAGGTGTGAGCTTTCAGTAAAAGAAGAGCTGCTCTGTCTGAGAACTGTAAACTGAGGCAAGAGTTTTCACACATGAGTGCCTGTAGCAAGGGGGCATGGCCTCCCTCCGACACCAACAGGGAGGCATGGCCACAACCTTCTACAGTGCCTCTATTTGGATTTGTGATTTTTCCAAACACCTGAAGCTGAAATCAGTGGCCTGTTAGTGCTCAGCACGCCTTATGGTCTGGCCACTCTGAAATAGGAGCCTGTCCTTAGTTACCCAGCTGTGCAAGTCTGGTCTAAATCTTGTCTTTCATCTTAGTGCTACAAAGGCGGATGAGATATTAGGTCACAGACCTGACCTGCTGGAGTCCTGTGCAATTTCTCAGACGTTGGTTCTGAAGCTGGGATGTTTTAGTCAGGAAATAGGAGCTGATCTGGCTTTGGGGAAATGGAAGTTAAAGGAAGCGATGACTGCACATCCCACGGGGCCTGAAATGGCCCAGCATTCCCTGCACACACACACATGTGCGCACGCTCTCTCTCTGTCTTTCCAAGGGTGTTATTGAGGGGCGCTCATGGATGCATCAGATCAGGAAAGGAGTTTGGGGGCGAGGGGACGCTGAGAGGGGACAGTAAATTAATTATTTTTCAATTCCTTGAGGCCTTTTATCTCATTCACCTAACTTCAAACATGTCAGACTCAGGAGGAATTCACAGAACAACCAGCTCTCTCCTAATCTCATGTTATTTATATTTGTCAGCCTTTCGTGTACAGATAAACTCTCTGTGATGTCTCACTCCATTCACAGAGGGGAATTTCAGCTTCCTGCATTAGCAGACCGGGTGCTGAAGGCTGGGAAGCTGAGCAGTTTATACAGTCCACACGGTGGTACATGAAATAGGAACATTGCAAAGGGGAGAGAGGAGTTGATTGCATCTGTCCAGTTCTGGCTGCTCTTCAAAGGCCTGATCAGCATCTCATGCCATCTGCATATTTGAGTAAGTTTCTTCCTGATGATGGCTTTACTCCAGGAGCCTAGAAGTCAGGTGACAGGCCTCTTGGTCAGACTGCTGCTGCACACCCTTCATTCCTGCACAGCTCACTGCAAGCCCACGCCCATTTCTTAGCAGTGACAAACCCACATCATTTTGAACCTGATCTCTCCATCTGAAATGTGTCAGTAAAACATCACTTTCCCCAGTATGTGGTAGGGCCAGTAGCTCAAGGGACTCAAGGGAGGGTAAGGTGCGAGAGAGCAGCTTGGAATGGCTTTTTGAACTGCCATGCCTTTAGAATTGCAGTGTTGACCTCCCACACACTTAGTTCAGAGCCTGTGGTGCCTGGAATGCTCTCTTGGAGCTCTTCTGGGCATGAAAAGTTTCTTGATGCTTGGGCCTTTCATGGAGCTCTTCTCTCCACTCTGGTATTTGTGTGCTAAAGCCCAAAGTTATGCTTCTGCTTTGTTGTTAGGCTGTGATGCTTTGGGGTCAACCCAGCCGCTTAGGGCATTGTCACCACCTGCCTTGCAATTTTGGGTACCATAAATACTATGCCTCTGTGGCTCACAACTCTGACACCAACAGCCAACTTACGAGCATGCAGGTCACTCATCCACTGCCCAGTTACTTTTTGTACAGTGACCCTAACACTCTCAAGTCCCGAATGTCCCCAAAACATCTGCCCTGTGACAGTCTCCTGGGGTTCCCAGATTTGTGAGTTACTGTGTTTCTGCTCTCAGCTTCAGCAAATCAGAGTTTTGCTACCACCAAACTGTGACAACTCCCTGACACACGAGCTTGTCTGCCTTGTCAGCAAAATTTTCAGGACTCTGCCAGTCCAAACCTCACCTTAGAGGTAACACACAGTTCCTGCGTTCCCCAGAGATGTCTCCCTCAGTGCCCAGCCGTCTCCTGGAACGCTGACAGACATCAAGTTCCCTGTTCCTTTCAAGAGACAATACACTGCAGCTCATTAATTTAACCTGAGGTTTGACAAATACTTGTATTTCAGCTATAGCACTGATTTGGTTTATAGTAAAAATACAACAAGTTCATTTAGCAAAAAGACATAGAATTAAGTGATACAAAGTATAAGGAATAAAGATATAAAGGGTTACAAGCAAACAAAAGTAAAACTAGACTTCTAAGACCAAAACTTAATTTCAGCAAGTTACTGTCTTTGCCTAAGCAGGTTTCTCATAAAAGCTCAGTTCCCAGAGACTTCAACCCCTTCAGTTGAAGGATCAAATGTTCTGTGATTGCAAGAGCGCTGGCCCAAAGGTTTCCTGCTGTTCTTCCCTTCCTGTGGGCTTCCCATCCCCCTGCTGATTCATATGTGAACAGGGCTTCCATTGTTTTGATTCCATAATGTTCAGTTTACACTGGAGACAGATTGATAGTTGCCCTCCCTTCTGTCTGGGAGAAATCCTGTTTCTCCCTGTGTTTGGTCACAGACTCTAAAGCATAATATCAATGAGTATACATAATGCCTCATAATAGTGTTAATAGATATTTCTTAATGATACCTATCACCAGGGTGTCACCGGTTTTCATAAAAGACCTTACTTGATAACACTTCTATAATATGGTAGTATTGTGTACGATCAGTTGATTCAGTTGCTTATCATTTGAGGTTCAGATCCCCTGCCTTTATACGCCAGTAAATCTTTGAAATGTATTCTTTGAAGTGTTTGTCCAGAGAGAGTTTTTCTCCTACTGGGGTGTAGACACCATGCTGTCTTCTCCCTTGTTTATTAGCTTGATAGCTTTGGTACCTTGTATGTAAATGTACCTTCATTGTGTCTGCCTGGCGACCAGGCTGGTCAGAAAAGCAAATATACATTCCTCTGTCTAAGGCAGACTGTGCTTACTCGTTGCTTGCTAATCACATTTTAAGAACATAATTTTATCACTTATTAAGAACCCTTTGTTACACCAAACAGTGTTTTTCGGGGCCAGCGTTTGTATATGATTCCTTACGTGACACCTTTTACGTACAGATTATGAAAACAGTGTGTTAGGTGTAGTGAGTTGCTGACACAGTAGTGAACCACGAATGGGCCTCTGTCACCAAGGCATTTACCAAGTAGTTCCATTGTTGTGGTAGCACCGAAAGATGCCAGTCAAGAGTGGGCTTCCTTGTGCTGGGCATTGTACAGACAGAGGTAGTGAGAGAGTCGCTGCTCCAGACTGCTCACAAACTAAAACTACATCAAGCAGCCTTGGGCAGGGGGAGCAGGGCACAACATCCATGCGGAGTGATCCAAGTGGCAGCAGGCTAGGGCCATGGCTGTATCCATTTGTTAGAAGAATTTCATTTTACGGCATACTTGAGGATGGAGCATGGGAGAGCAGGAGTTTATTTATATGGGGAAGGGGGAGTAAAGGGAGGAGGCAGACAAGTACATTGGATATGGGGAGTGAGATTGGGCAGCTGAACGGCTGCAGTGGTAGGAAAGGGGTGTGAGGAAGGGGATCAAACCACCAATGGCAACACAGCAAATGAGCATAAAATGGCACAGTTTGGCCTCCTGTTCAGAACCGAAACGAGATCTGTTATTGAACCTGGCTGGGGCTGCAAGATCTCCATTGCTGAAGTGTGTCCCTTCTCATAGGTGCATGCACACATTTGATAGGGTGTGCACATCTGAGGTCCCCACCTTCTTTCCAAACATTCCACACCACTCCTCCCTTTGCCTGTCTACCCTTCCTTTTACTTTCCTGTAAAACGTGTCCAGTCCGAGCCCTCTGCTGCTGCTAAACTGCTGACCTTTGAAAACCTCGGAGAGATGGTGACGAGCTGTAGCACCTACCCCCTTCCTGGTGGCTCTTGCTCTGCTCCCAGAAATGTTGGTGCTGGTAGTATTTCCAAGCCTGATGCCCTTAGGATTAAGAAGCGATTTACAAATGTGCTTTTACATCTAATAAGTCTCACTGATGAAATCATTAATACCCAGCAGAAGCCACTCCAGTCTGGACAACGTTTGGTGGCTGCTCTTTCTGAGCAGGGTTTACCTTTGGTAACTTAATGCTCTTGGTATAGTGCCTGATAATGAATGACTTTGGGTGTCATGTGATACAGCAAGCAGGTAAGTTGCTGGTGTATTGTGCATGGGAAGCAATCTGAGAGCATGTGCTTTCACTTGGGGGAGGGAGGTGTGGGCTGTTTGGGTACACGTGGGTCTAGGCTCTCAGTGGGTGAATATTCAGGTGGGTGAATATTCAGGGGTTTGTAGTGTTTGTGTGAGTAGATGTATTTGATTGTCTTGCAGCCTTGGGGTGTCTTGTATATGTGACAAGGGGTGTGGAGAGAAAACTGCCAGAAGAGTCACGTCTGTGTCCTGAACACTCTAGTGAGTGTTCCTAGGAAATTCTGCACTGAGTCATTGTGTGTGAATGTCACTGGCTGTTACTCTCCCAGAACAGTGAGGGCAGCTCAGAGTTGCCAAAGGAGCCTGCAGCTGACCTTGATCCCACAGAAAGGAGAGCTTGTTGCTTTTTACAGCTTTGGGGCAGATGTGGGACGGTTGCAATTCTCTGGTGATTGGTTCTGTTTCTTCCTTCTCCTGTCTTGATGGCCATGATGTTACATATAAATCCAGGCACAGAAGGGATTTTGCCTGGATAAGTGTGAACTTGCCTTGACCTGAAGAAGGTGTCCAAGGGAAGGCTTCCTCCCCATAGAATGAGCTTGTTTCCCTTGAGTCTACAGCATTCAGAGCCACTTGTAACTCATGACGGTGTCCCTCAGGAAGCTGGGAGTGTTTTCATGGCCTCTTCCAGTGACTCTGAGTTTTGTTCTGGGTTTTGAAAATCCCTCCACTCGATCCCCCTCTGGGAGTTGGCAATGTCCACAGACTGGCTGAAGATGTACACCCCAAGGAGCTCCCCCACCAGGCCTGTTGCATGTTGAGAGTCTACCCTCAAGTGAGCCCCCCTCCATGTGAGTTCTTGACCAAGGGTTCCCTCCCCTGTATGTCCAGACAAGTCTTCAGGATGTCATCATTTCTTGGTAGAGCCACTGGAGGAATGAGCATCTTTACCTCTCTCCCTCATGAGGCCAACACCCAACCACCTTCTCCACCTGACCCAGGACAGAGGTTCTGGTTTTTATTTCAAAATATAGTTACCCTAACTCATAATCCCCACTGAAAGCATCTCAAATAATGTCTCTCCAGTGCATTAGAACAGCCTCTGCCCCACCCATACCCTTTGCACACAAAGCTCCCATTTCCCTCCGTGCAGCTCTTATATGAAGGATCTCCCCCATCTGATGGTTGCTCCTTTGGAGGAGATGGGTGAGATTTACTGTGACTATACTGCCTATGATGGAGAGTGGTTACGTGTCTTGCACCTCAGAGGAATCTGTCCATGCAGCAGGAACAGGTTAGGAAATGTTTACCAGTCCCTTTATTTTGGAAACTAAATCTTTCTCAGTTGTGGTTTTCAGTGAGCCATGTGTTTTTAGCTTTTCCATACGTGGGGCCTGCTTCATTATGTCACTTTGGGACGGGCTTGGCTCTCACACTGATGTCATGGAAGCTCTGCTGAGCCAAGGCACATGGAAAAGCTGGCTGAGAGGGAAAAAAGTGATTAACAAACTGAACAGAGAAGTGTGTGCCCCTCTTTACAGCCAGCAGAGGCTCTACTTATTCCCAGCCTGGCCACCCCTTATTCTTCCCATGCAGATGTCCTAGTTCATGTCTCTCTGTATAGCTCCTAAGGACAATGTGGTATCTTTACAAGGATTGTTCTTTCACAATATTAACTCTTGATTAATGTTATGTCCTGGTCAAATTCCACCTTGGTAGTTACACTGTCTCCAGTACCTAACTGCCCCTTTCTGCTGGATACATGATTCTTCTTTCCTTCCAGTGATAACCTTCTCTGTGCAGTTAAGTAGTTGCCTTGTTACACCCCACAGGTAGCTACATTTCAGTGGTAGGTTCAGTGATACTTATGTCTCCATTGCTTGCCTCTCAGTGGGATTATGCAGGTGTTAGCTGGTATTTGTAAAAGCTGCCCAGCTCCCAGATGGAGGAGGGTAAGATAATGTCTTTAAAAGTATATGAGCCTCAGATCCAAATCTGTTTTGTAAAGTCTCAAGTTATCATGGATCTTGAGGTGTCTTCCCACCTGAATGCTTTCGCTGTGAGAATGGAGACTCTGGGGCTTGGGGGTGGAGTGAAGCAGAGCTCTGGAGCCTTGGCTTCAGAACCCATGTAGGGCACATGTGAAACAGTTGAGACCCATCCTAGTTTCATATGATGTTTGTCCAGATCTGCTGTCCCAAGACTGGAATAGCAGGAAACTGCCTGTTAGGATTGAAGGGCAGGAACCGCAGGACAGGAATAACCGGTGGTGTTAAAGGGAAGAGTTGAGGTGCAGCGGTATAGTTGTGGGTCCCAGAAATGGAACAGTAAGGGGTATGATAGATCAGGATTGGGGGGCATTAGCACAGTTGTGGGGAGAGCTTGCATGGAACTTGGCCACTCAGCCTAGTCCCATCAGTCCCTCAGTTTCATATACTTTAAATTTGTTCACACTTACAGTGCAAAAAAAGAGACTTGTCAGCAGCAGCCCAGGGCTTGTTATTTAAATCTTATTTCACTCTGCCCATATCTTGTAAATTGCCTTATCCTGAAGCCTCTTGTTGGTAGGAAAATGAGTAGAATTTATAGAACAGCTTGCTTTGATAGAAGTTAATCTGGCCAGAGTACATATCGGGACTTGCGGTTTTCAGTCCAATATGAATTTACAAAATGAATCTGTTAAGCTCCAAATTGCCTCAGGAAAGCAAATTTCAGCTGTTGCATTCCAGCCCTTCTTGTAAAGCCATCTGTCTTCGCATTTGTGTTTGTCAGCACAAAACAAGAGCTGGATCAAACACGCTGCCTAATTGTAGCTCCCAGTGTCTACTGGACTTGTGGAAGCCCATCCCTCTCTCCTCCTCCCACTGCATCCTCTCGCCTTCCACCCTCAGGATGCCTGTTGTCATGTGTTCTGGAGTGAGCAGATTACTCCTTTTTGGGGTGAGGTGGTGACAGTTGCCCCCTATTTGCATTTGTCCTCCTGGCCCAGATATTGTGCTGTGCAGTGCCCTCTTCAGCAGGTGTTGGGGCCACAGGCCTGTTCGTGAATGTCTGCAAAGGGCCCAGAGCTCCTTAGAAGAAAGTGCAGAGTCTCATTAATCCCATTAATGTAAAGTGCACCAGTCATTGGAAGGAGACTCAAACCTGAGGCTTCTTTCTTATTCTACAGGCATAGGACAGACCCATGGAGATTGAGTCTATAGCCTTCCGCTGCCTCTCAGGTGTGATTGTCAGTCACATCTCCACACCTGCTCCTGGGGATGGCTGTGCTATGTAGGGCACACTTAATTGGCACTTCAAAGTTTTATTCAGGTTTATTGTTAAATCGTTTCATTGTTATTCTCAGTATGTTTGGGGCATCAGTTGGAAAGCTGATTGTCTGTTGTAGGAACAAACCAGCACTGGCCCCTGGGGTTGAGGGAATGGACAGTACAGGACTTGCTAGAGTTAGCTCCTATGGCTGTCTGAACCTCCCAATCCACATCTGAAAATTTAGCAACATCCCCTTGGGTGAGCGTGTTAGGAACTCAGGGGCAAGCTGCTGGGGTACTGATGTAGGCAGGCCCATCAAAGCTGGTGCAGGAAATGTGGTTCCTCTCCCCACCGAGACCCCTGCTGTCTCAGGCCACGTCTACACTACGCGCGAAAATCGATCTTGGATACGCAATTTCAGCTACGAGAATAGCGTAGCTGAAATCGAATATCTAAAATCGATTTACTTACCCGTCTTCACCGCGTGGGATCGATGTGCGCGGCTCGCCATGTCGATTCCGGAACTCCGTTTGTTTTGGTGGAGTTCCAGAATCGATCTAAGCGCGCTCTGGGATCGATATATCCCGTCCAGATCAGAAGCGATATATCGATCCCCGAGCAATCGATTTTAACGCGCCGGTACGGCGCATAGTCTAGACGGGGTGTCAGTCCTAAATGCTGAACTGAACTGGCATTTCACAGTGATTAGTGTTTTAAATCAGAGCTAATTCCAGGCAGCCTCTCTGGGTTTAGTGCCCTGGAACCATCTCATGAAGAGCAAGAGCTGCGACTGGCAGGTGGGTTCCTGCTCCTTAGGATAATGACTAGTGTGACAGGCTGAGGAAGCTGTCTGTGCTTTTGGGGTTCTCTGCTGCTTCCAGGCTGTCTCTGCTGTCCTGGCCTCCTCCCTGTAGCATGGTCTCACTGCTTCTCTGGTGCTTCATCCATCACTGTGATTGCTTTATTGAGCCACCTCAGCTATTGCTGCCTCTCCATAGCACAATAAATCCAGCCCTGGGCACTGAGCACCCAGGCAGCTCAGAGAGTTTCTGGGAAGGCTGCTTTACCAGGCCAAGTATCTGATGACTTTGAGCCTGGAACTCACCTAAGACAGTGTTAAGAGTTTCTGAGTACTTGAGCCACCCCTCCAGGTCCAGCAGAAAGCCGTTCTCCCTCCTGCTGTAGTCACAGGCAGCCTTTGGAAGAGCCCTGTGGAGAGACCAGAGCCGCCTGCAAGTGGGTGAGGCACCCAGCGATGAGGGCCTCATGCTCCGCTTTAGCCTTCCAGTCTTGTTTAAAGGGTTTTGAATGGAGGCATCCAGGGCTCTGGTTCATTGATTTTCCAGCACCTTTGTGTGCTGTCCATTTTCCAGAGGATCCTGTAGCTTCCAGAGCCCTTAGTGGAGGGGTTGCCGTCCGGTCTTTGCCCTGAGGCATGTGCCCAGGACTCGAGTCCTGCCATCTCCTCTCCTCTTTTTGGTTGCAAAAATCCTGTGTCCTGTTCTAGTTGTTGCAGGCTCCAGTTGTTGTAGTCTGTGTTGGGTGCTGTTTGCTGAACAGACTCATGATTCGCAGTCACAGACAAACCTTTGCCTGGGTCCAAGGCGTGCTGCCTCCGGGCCTCATCACCCTCACCTGGGCCCTCTGACTCTGCTCCTTACCGCCACCCCTCAGTGCTGATCTCAGCTGTTGTCTCTATGCCTCTGTCCCCTGGCACCCTGCTGTCCCACACTCTGCTGCAGTGTCCCCAGCTACTTGAGGGCACCGTGATGGTCTCAGTCTGGCTGAAGTCTCTGTGACCAGACTGGGAGTCCTGGGGGCTGCTCCCAGCTCTGCCATGGACTTGCTAGATCCCTTTGGACAGGTCCCTTTTAGAGGTTCTGAGCGCCCAGCTGGCAGTGACTTCCATCTCTGCCGTGGAGTGAGGGCTGAGTGAGGTGCCTCTCCAGTGTAGCTCCATGCACTGGTCTGGTAGGACCCTAGCACTGAAACACCCTTAAAATGCTTGAATACTGGGACTAGAAGGAGAAAGCGCATCTGTAGCTAAAGAATCCTATGAAATGCTCTTGAAAAATGTGGTGGTTTTCCCTGCTGTGGGGCTGCAGGGCTGGGCCTAGTGCTATGGGGAAGGGTTGGTGGGTGAGGCTTGGGGCTAGTCCCAGTAGCAGTGGGAAGGGATGGGGCCATGCCCAGTGCTGTGAGGGAGGGTCAGTGTGTGGAGCTGGAGGAGGGTTGGTGTGTGGGCTTGAGGGCAGCGCTGTGGGGAAGGGTTGTCGTGTGGGGCTGGGGCGGCGCTGTGGAGGAGGATCAGTGTGTGGAGCTGAGGGCAGCGCTGTGGGGGTGGTGTGTCGGGAAGGGTTGTGTGAGGTTGTGGGGAAGGGTCAGTGTGTGGAGCTGAGGGCAGTGCTGTGGGGGAGGGGCGGTGTGGGGAAGGGTTGTTGTGGGAGGTTGTTGGGGAGGGGCGGTGTGGGGAAGGGTCAGTGTGTGGAGCTGCAGACAGCGCTGTGGGAGAGGGGTAGTGTCGGGGCCAGAGGCAGCGCTGTGCGGGAGGGGTAGTGTGTGGGAAAGGGTTGTCGTGTGAGGCTGTGGGGAAGGGTCAGTGTGTGGAGCTGAGGGCAGCGCTGTGGGAGAGGGGCAGTGCTTTGCGGGAAGGCTGGTGTGGTGGTTCTAGGGGTGGTGTGTGGGAAAGGTGGTCATGTGAGGCTGTGGGGAAGGGTCAGTGTGGGGGAAGGGTCAGTGTGTGGAGCTGAGGGCAGCGCTGTGGGAGAGGGGCAGTGCTTTGTGGGAAGGCTGGTGTGGTGGTTCTAGGGGTGGTGTGTGGGAAAGGTGGTCATGTGAGGCTGTGCGGGAGGGATGGTGGGATGGGGCTGGTGGTGCTGTGTGGGACAGGTTGTCGTGTGAGGCTGTGGGGGTGGCAGGGGCGCCACTGGGGTTTTATCTCTTTAATTTCTGTGTTTCTGTTACTTCCCAGGGATCATTCACCAGATGAAAGGCGACTATGACTCTGCTCTGAAACTCCACAAGACTCACCTGTCCATCGCCCAGGAGCTGAATGACTATGGTGCTCAGGGCAGGGCCTACGGCAACATGGGCAATGCGTACAATGCCCTGGGCATGTATGACCACGCAGTGAAATACCACCGGCAGGAGCTGCAGATTTCGATGGAAGTGAATGATCGGGCCTCGCAGGCATCCACCCATGGGAACTTAGCAGTGGCATATCAGGCCTTAGGTGCCCATGACCGGGCCCTGCAGCACTACCAAAACCACCTCAACATCGCCCGGGAGCTGCGGGACATACAGAGCGAGGCCCGGGCCCTCAGCAACCTGGGCAACTTCCATTGCTCGCGAGGAGAGTATGCGCAGGCAGCCCCTTACTATGAGCAATACCTGCGCCTGTCCCCTGAGCTGCAGGACATGGAGGGGGAGGGGAAAGTTTGCCACAATCTTGGCTACGCCCATTACTGCCTTGGAAACTATGAGGAGGCTGTAAAGTACTACGAGCAGGATCTCGCCTTAGCAAAGGATCTACATGACAAGCTGAGCCAAGCCAAGGCCTACTGCAACCTGGGTCTGGCGTTCAAGGCCTTAATGGACTTCAGCAAAGCCGAGGAGTGCCAGAAGTACCTGCTGTCTCTGGCCCAGTCTCTGAACAATTCCCAAGCCAAATTCCGGGCTCTTGGGAACCTGGGGGATATTTCTGTATGTAAGAAAGATGTAAATGGTGCAATAAAATTCTATGAGCAGCAGCTGAGCTTAGCCCATCATGTCAAAGACAGGAGATTGGAGGCCAGTGCCTATGCAGCCTTGGGTTCTGCGTACAAGATGATACAGAAATATGACAAGGCGTTAGGGTACCATACACAGCAACTGGAGGTTTACCAGGAGCTAGGGGATATGCCGGGTGAATGCAGAGCTCATGGCCACCTTGCTGCAGTGTATATGTGCCTTGGGAAGTACACCATGGCATTCAAGTGTTATGAAGAACAGTTGGAACTTGGACAGAAGCTGAAGGACCCCAGTATAGAGGCCCAAGTCTATGGCAACATGGGCATCACCAAGATGAACATGAATGTCATGGAGGAAGCTATTGGGTACTTTGAGCAGCAATTGGCCATGCTACAGCAGCTGAGCGGAAACGAAGCTGTGCTGGACAGAGGCCGGGCATACGGAAACCTGGGGGATTGTTACGAGGCTCTAGGAGATTATGAAGAAGCCATAAAGTATTATGAACAGTACTTATCTGTAGCTCAGAGTTTAAATCGCATGCAAGACCAGGCGAAGGCCTATCGGGGCCTGGGAAATGGGCACAGGTAACAAATACCGAAGGGTGAAGTATTGCGTGGCCTTTGGTACTGAGAAATGTCTTGAAAGTGAATGAGTGAAAATACCTGAGTGATGATTATACCATCACTATTCACGTGATTCAGTGGTGAGCTGTGTCACAGCGAGTATATGGGTGCACGTGCTGCCAACAGGGGTTAGTGTCAGGAAACCAACCTGAGAACACAGATTCAAGACAATATGCTGGATTTCTCTCACACTGTGCAGTCACTGGCTAGCAAGCTGTGTGTGTGCTGGGGAGAGATAGAAGGGTGTGTGTGTGTGTGTGTGTGTGTGTAAATAGAGGTGGATGGGCAGCTGGTGGGGTGGGTAGGGGGCAGGGTACGTATACAACTGTGAGAGATAGGAGTATGGGTGCAGGGGGGAGGGGGAACTTTACAGATGTATTTATGTGGGTTGGCGTTACATGTATGGATGTGTGGGTGTAGAGCTGTAGGGGATGTGTATACAGATGTGTGTTGGGTTATATGACTGGGGGTGTAGGTGTACGGATTTGGGGTGTGAAGGGTAGATGGGGTGCTGTGCATATGTCTCTGTACACATGTATGTCGGGGTATATGGCTGTGGAGGGTACATGGAAGCTGCAGGGGTGTATTTGTACAGTTCTGTGTGGGGTGTATGGCTGTGGGGGTGTATGTGCATGGATGTGGGGGGGGCTAGTGGCTGTGAAGGATATGTGGAGGGCTGTGGGGTATATGTGTACAGATTTGTGGGGTGGCAGTAGTGGGTACATGGGAAACTGGTGGTGTATGTGTAGAGATGTATGTAGGATGTATTGCTGTGGAAGTGTAAGTGTACAGATGGGGGGTGTACGGCTGTGGAAGTATATGCGTACAGTTGTGTGTGGGGTGTATGGCTGTGGGGCATATGTGTGCAGATGGAGGGATTTAATGGTTGTGGGAGGTGTATGTGTATGGCAGGGTGTACATACTGGGTGGTGTGGAATGACAGCTGTCTGAGTGGTACAGGAGGGTTGTGGGGGTGTATGTGTATGGCTGAAAGGGAAGTTGTACGGCTGTGTGTGTGTGGCTGTGCGAGGCAGTGTCTACACACCGGGTAGTGTGGAACGACAAAGCGGTCTGGATGGTGAGGGGGAAGGTTATTCAGGCTATGCTATTACCTTGAATAATGGAACTTCATTTCCCTGCGCCGGGCCCCCTGGAGTGAGGAGTTTACAGGGGACGCAGAGGAAGCCTGGACAATTTTTTGAGCCTGATTGTGGCCTTCAGGGTCTCTCTTACCATTGACTCCAGGGTTCACTGGCAAGTTCACTGATGGTAGCTCTGAAATTCCCCTACATCTGGCAGCAGTGCCATGACAGATTTGAGCCAGCTCCAGAGCAGCGTTTCTCTGTAGGACATGACAGTGAAAGATGGCTTTCATGTTACATATGCCTAGGCAAGATAAATGCTCCTTTTCTCTCCACACAGGGCAATGGGAAGTTTGCAGCAGGCTCTCGTGTGCTTTGAAAAGAGGCTAGTGGTGGCCCATGAGCTCGGGGAGGCATTCAACAAAGCCCAAGCCTATGGGGAGCTGGGGAGTCTGCACAGCCAATTAGGAAATTACGAGCAAGCCATTTCCTGCCTGGAACGGCAGCTAAACATCGCCCGAGAAATGAAAGACCGGTCTCTGGAGAGCGACGCCGCCTGCGGCCTGGGGGGAGTCTATCAGCTAATGGGCGAGTACGACACGGCACTGCAGTACCACCAGCTGGACCTGCAGATTGCAGAAGAGACCAGCAATCCCACATGCCAGGGCAGGGCCTATGGGAACCTGGGATTAACATACGAGTCGCTGGGCACCTATGAGAGGGCAGTGGTTTATCAGGAGCAACATCTCAGCATTGCAGCTCAAATGAACGACTTGGTGGCCAAAACCGTGTCCTACAGCAGTCTTGGGAGGACACACCATGCCTTGCAGAACTACTCTCAGGCTGTGATGTACTTGCAGGAAGGTGAGTGGATGAATTATCCAGTGGCTTTATGTCTGCAGGGAATGGGGGAGAGGACATGTCCGTATGAAATGGAGCGAGATGTAGGAATGTGAGTATGTGTCTAAGACATTTGCTAGCTCTGACAGTCTCCTGCAGACCCGTGCAGTTATCTCCCTGGGCACTGTGCCCTTCATTAGCGGCCCGGCTGCCCAGACCTTCATGTAGCAGCACATTGTGACAGAAGGGAATGGCAAAGCCTTTAAAGGTCAGTGAGTGCTTTGCAGGGGGAAGATTAATCACTAAACTTCACTCCAAGCACCCTAAGTCTCTTTATAAAGCCCGTCTGCCCTGAGTCAAGAGAGGGAAGTCTCCTCAGTGGGTGACATGGCAGGCCAGGGAATGACTTGGATCCACAAAGCCTGTTTGTACTGAGGACAAACAGCCCCGCAGCCCACCTGGGCTGAGTTTGCCTCAGCTGGGAGCTACCTGTTTCTCCCCTTCAGATTAAAGTGGGGGTGGGGCTTAGAGCTGGAAAAGTAACAGGCCTCTCAACCTTGCACCATGGCAGTGTTGTAGGGGATGATCTGAGAGGCTGGGAGCAGGGGACAGCTGGAGGGCCCCCGTTGTTCCAGCCTTGCACGCCTTACCCTTGCCGTTGCTGCTGCTGCACCATCTACCAGGATAAAAGCGTCATCTGTTCAGCATGGCAGCAGCAGTGTGAGGAAGAAGACAAGCTGAGTGGATTGAATGGTGTGGTGGGAGCTGGGCTGCAGACTGATAGATTAATTACACAAGTTAGTCTGGATTTCCTGGAAACTGACCTGAGCAGGATTTCGGTATAGTAGAGGGAATTTCAGTTAAATTGGTCTAGGGGAAATCAGTGCAGCCCCCTTTCCTGATGAGAGGTGACCTTCCTGCTGCTCCAGCTGCTGGGAATCTCTGCGGGCCACTCTCCTGCAGCTGAGCCCAGCAGCGCTTACCCCACTGGGCCTTTCCCTTACATTCTCTGCAATGGTTGAGACTAACATGCTTGTATGTATCTGATGTCACTGGGGCCTGTGGAGGTGTGACGTGTTGGGGCACTGTAGGAAATGCCTGTGGATGTTGTTGGAACTGAAATGAATGTTCCTGTGGTAGGTCAGATTAGAATCGCTGCCCCGCCTCTAGCTGCAACAGAACCCTCATGTCTGCCAGGAAGGTGCTGGGAGACCTGGGGCAAGGGCGGATGCTGAGGCATATCCTGGTTAGCTAGTTGTATTAGCAGGGCCTCTCAGGTGAAGAGGGAGAGGAAGAAGGACTCCAGCAGCACTTGGCAGCTCAGTGCAATTTTGCTCATCTGCAGTGTTTGAAGGGTTAAAAGCCAAACGGCTATGGTGAGGGGCTGTCTGTTGTAGGTGGGGAGAGGCTGGAGTGGCACAGAGGAAGGGTCTGTCACCCTGCCCCACAAAGCCGCACGCATACAGCCGTACAGCTCCCCTACAGCTGTACACCCCACATCCCCCCTTGCCATCCAGACCGCTCTGTCATTCCACACCACCTAGTGTGCACACCCTGCCATACACATACACCTCCCGCAATCATTAAATCCTTCCATCCGTACATCCTTCTCCCTGTCCTCTCCATGCACTCCTGCTAGCCAGCTTCCTACTCCTTGTGTTAATGTCACTCCCCCTCCTGCTGACCCACTGACTCCAATAGTACAGGGAGCACATACAGCACTTCTCTTCAAGGTGTTGTGCAGCCTCAACAAATCGGTTACACCGGCACACGGCCAGGGCCAGGACTCAGCATAAGCCTACTCCTGTCTGCAGCCTGAACACCTCACTCCCTTCATCCCAAACCTCCCATCATCCAACAGCAGGGAGTCTTTTCTCTTATCTTCACTGACTCCACTTCTTTTTCAGGACTGAGACTGGCAGAACAGCTGGGGCGTAGAGAAGATGAAGCCAAAATCCGCCATGGCCTGGGCCTCTCCCTCTGGGCTAGTGGGAACCTGGAGGAGGCCCAGCACCAGGTAGGCAGCAGCTCCAGTAGTAGGAGGATCTCTCATCCCCTGTAATGCATCAGGGTGTGGTCCCTTCTTACACGTGGTGCTTGTTCAGAGATGACTTGTCACTGCCCACCTGGGTGCAGTCTCCTGGCCTCTTCTCCCTGGACGCAGCTATGTCTCTTCCCCTGCAGTGTGGCCAGCCCCTCTGCCTTGGACACTGCAATATGGGTGTGATGAGCTGCTTGCAGACCATGACTGGATGGGGCAGACCTGACCCCAGCTGAGAGCATGTTGGTCCCAGCTTCTTCCCCTCTCCTCCCCAATCCCCCTCACTGAAGTGATGGTGGCTGCAGGCTGGGCCAGCTGCAGTTCTGAGTGTCACCATGGGCTGTTCTCCCCTCCCAGCTCTATAGGGCATCAGCACTGTTTGAAACCATCCGCCACGAGGTGCAGCTGAGCACAGACTACAAGCTATCGCTCTTTGACCTGCAGACATCATCCTACCAGGCCCTGCAGCAAGTGCTCGTCAGCCTTGGTAAGAGATACCTGTGCTGCCCATGGCCGTTGGAGCTAGGAGTCTGAGTTCTTCCCTGGCTGCAGGGTTTGACCCTAGTTCCAGGTGTGCAGTTCCTCTCAAGTGTTTCTAGTCTTGTAGTTAGAACAGGAGACTGGGATTAGGGCTCGTGTGCCTTTTTGTGCCTCTGCTGCTGGAAAGCTGGTCCAGTCCCATTGCACTCCGTGTCTCGGTTTCCCCATGTGTAAGGTTACATTTTTGTCACAAAAGTCATGGAATCCGTGACTTCCAGAGACCTCCTGTGACTTTTTCTCCTTCAGTCCCTGGGGCTTCAGAACTGCTGGAGGATCCACCTGCAGGGTTCCAGCAACAGGCGACAGCCTCCTCAGGGAGCCCTCACCAGGGTTGCAGCGACGGGCGACAGCCTTGCGGGAGGGGTGGGTGGGGAGAGAACCCCACAGCTCCCAGCCACCACAGTGGCAGGAGAAACCACGGAGCTACAGCAGCAAAAGTCACAGACGGATCAAGGCTTCTGTTAATTTTGATTTATTGCCCATGACCTGTCCGTGACTTTTAGTAAAAATAACCATGACAAAATCTTAGCCTTACCGATGTATAATGTGAAGATAATTCCTCATGGGAGCCTTGTGAGGCTGTACTTAATGTTTGGACAAGGCACTGAGATCCTGGGACGAGGCATAGTTCAGGATGTCCTTTCCCTGATATTTCATTGCTTTCCCCTCTCAGCAGCGCATCCTTCAGCCCCTCGCTTGTGTATGATTCACTCCTGTGCCCCCCAGGGCTGTGCTAAGTCACATCACAGAGCCCACAGCAGCACTCATCTCCCTCCCATTTGTGCGTAGACCCTTCCCTTACAGGCTTGAGTAGGAGATTTCCCCTTCCCAGCCTGCTGTGAGGAACTCTACCTGCTCAGGGTACACAAATCAGGACCTTCTGCTCCCAGTGCCAGGTGCACTTCTTCAGCTGCCTTTGCTAATACAAGCAGAGCAGCGTGGCTAAAACCCTGCCAAAGCAAATCACGTCCCAGTACCTACATTCCTCTGGTGGCCTGTGGAGAGGGTGAACCACACACACTGGATGTGAGTCACCTTGCTTAATGCACAACTGCAAGGTGATCGGACCCATGGGGATGAAGGTGGGATTAAAACCTTAGATAGAAGAGAAGAGTGTGACGAACGGAGGAATTGTCTGTAATATTTTTAAGAACTATCTGTAGGACACTGTACATATTGCCTTGGCATTACTAGCCAGTGGATGCAGAAGAGTTAAAATTCTGCTTCTGGCGCAGAGCAGGAGAGACGATGTGTTGGGGTGTTCGGAATTGGTCGTTATGGATTGGGTTCAGCCAGTCTTTATCGGTGGCAGATCCGGAAAGACAATGGGAATGCTGAGAACTGAGCAATTGACACTTCACACCAGGAAGTTCTGGCAAGGTGAACACATGAACTCAGCATGGCTTTGCAGCAGGAGGACACTGGACTGAGAGGTGACAGGAGGCAGTGATAAGAACTGGGCTCACAGAGACACAGAAGCTCACCTGGGACTGACGGGCAAAGAGATCGAGAGAGAGAGAGAGAGCCTGGATGGTTTCTACAGCAGCATGTCTCCGTATAGCCCAGGCATTGGCCAGTCTGAACTCTGTCTTACCTTTGCCTCTCGAGCTCACCAGAGGGCTTCCTGAGGCTGTGTTACACTTGACTAATGAACCCTACTCAGTTCTGAAAAGGCTGCCAGGAGTCACTGCAGATACTTGCTGAGCTATTTTGATCCCTGAAGAGCTTAAAAGTCTCCGAACAGCAGTCTGCTTCAGTCAGACACTCTGGGTAGAGCTCGCAGTGAAAAGTAGAGGCTCTGTTTCAGAGGTGTGGAGGCCCTGGGGCCTACCTTTGTGGAAAAGTGTGACCTCTTGGGGTCTGCCACACTGAAGGGACAGCTTACAAATCATAGTATAGCACAGATCCTGTGGGTCTGTGACCAAGGTACTGGATATCTTGGATGTTTGATGTGCCAGGGAGTCCCAGAGGGCACTGGGTTATAGTCTGGGAAGAAGCAACGTGCAGCCAGCCAGGATGCTTGGGGTTGCTGGGGAAACAAAGAAAGTGCCCATAGAGGTGCTGCTGCCCTGTGACCTGTGGTGCTGTTTGGACTGGAATAACTGACATGCTCTCTACCCTTTTACAGTGCTCTGCAGTGTCTGGTGCAGGCCAGAGACACATCTTTGTTCCCTAACTTGTGGCTCTTCTTCACAGGCCATCATGACGAAGCCCTGGCTGTGGCAGAAAGGGGGCGAACGAGAGCATTCGCTGACTTGCTGGTGGAACGTCAGACTGGACAGCAGGACTCTGACCCCTATTCCCCCGTCACCATTGACCAGGTTCTGGAAACTGTGAATGGCCAGAGGGGACTTGTTCTCTACTATTCGCTGGCTGCCGGCTATCTGTACAGCTGGTTGCTTGCTCCTGGGGCAGGTAAGGTTCCTTTCTGTAGATTAGCGTCAACTAGCAAAGCCTGCAAAGGGGAAATCCTAGAAATCAGAGTTGGGACAGACCCATTGGGGTCTTGTCCTGTTCCACCACCCAGACGCTGGGCCTGGCGCTCAAAGCCTCACTTTGTAATGTGAAATATGCCCTGGACTATGCAGTGTGCCTTGCTGCCACATCCTTATGCTCCCTGCTCTTTGATAGTGCTATGACATCTTTTCAGGGTGCTTATTCTGCAGTTGCTCACCACAACTGATTTTACTGCGACTGATACTCAGCTCTTGTAGGGAATTCAGTTAAATCTTGGTAGCTTTGGTGGCAGTTCAGCTGCAGAGGGAATGGAGCCCTTGTCACCTGTACATGGGAACTGGCAGCTGCTGGGGGAACTTTCTTTCATCCTTTATGTAATATTATCATGAAAACAGGAAAATAGGATCATCCGTGTAAACTGGATCAAGAGGCAGGCTGGCTCAGGGGATTGGTAATTGGATATGCAGCCTTTCACCCTGAGGGCACTGGATTGAATACACACCCACAGGTCAAATTCATCTCTGCTCTAAATCTGTTGTAGTCAGTGGTCTTACTCTAGGAAGGAATTTGGCCTGAAGACGGTAGTAACTAAAAGGTGTCTCCGTCTGGCGGCTCTTTTGGGGACCCTGGTAAAATGAGTTGGGGGTTTTGTCCTGTTCCTAGTGCACAGATATTGTCTCTACAGAAACCAGTGCTGCATAGCACCGTTGTGGGCAGGCCACGGTAGAGCCAGCCATGGAGAATGGACTCCTCTCGAAACTCTAGAGAGGGAAGCCTCCCCTGGTCAGGGCTAAGGCATGTTGGTGGGTCAGTTGTGAGGGGCGGGGGTAAGATTCACACTGCTGTGCTGGTGCCATACCTGAGGGAAGGTCTTGACATGATCCCAGAGCTATCAGTCTGTCACCTTTCCACCTTGGTTCCAAGGACCACTAGGGATATAAGCTGGCAGCTCCTTCATGGAGCCATGAGCACAGATGTGTTGTTGGTGCAGTTTACGCGGTCCATGACGCCTCTCCCTTCTGTGTAAAGAGAGAAGACCCTAGAGCCTGTTTATTTCAGTGCACCAGGTTGCAGTAGGGTTGCCAGCCCTCCTGGATTGGCTCGGAGTCTATTGGAATTGCCATTGATCTCCCGGTGACTGTTGAAAGCAATCCAGGAGATTTTAATAGGTACAGTACAATTAATTACATTACATAATGTTAGGGGGAAAATCTCCTGGAATAGCGTCAGTCAGAGTTGGCAACCCTTGGATGCAGCCTGTTTCCTGCCTCTTCCAAAAACTCCTGTTGAAGCTCTGGCTGCACTTTCCTTGCACCTTTTTATTTATGTACTTCCTATGTGTGGCCCCACAAAATCTCAGAGCCTCCCTGTCATCCTCCCCATGGCGCTGGGCAAGATGGCTATTTACCAGGCTGGAAAGAGGGAGTTGGACTGGGATATTCTCTGGGACTGTGGAGAGGAGCCAATTTCTGTTCACCTTTTTGTCCGCACATCCAGGAAGATTCCTCTGGGTGGCTTCCACTGTAGAGAGGTGGACGCTACCTGGGCTTCTCAGCTCAGAGTTCCTTTCTTGTACCCTTCTTTTGACCATCTGACCTACACTTTCTTCCAGCATTTTTTATTCTTTGTCCCCCATGACTACTTAACACCCATTTTTTTTTGGTCCATTCCCCTCTGTTGAGCGGGAAGACTTCATGGTTTTGAGGACTGATATTCCTTTTGGGAATCAGGCTGGCTCATGGGACCCCAAATAGGCCAGCACTTGTGGCATGCACAGAAATAGAGGAAAGGAAAGTTCAGTCAGAGAAGCATGTTCAGGGCTTTGACGTTCACCCATAAATGGAAAAGTTTTCAGGTGCTTAATTTATCCATTTTTCAACAGCCAATCTGTCTGGATTTCCCACAGGGCAATGCAGAGTGATAATGAGATTCCAAGCACGCTACCTCCAATAGAGAATCTTTTATGTAAAAAAAAAATCCTCACTTTAATTACATTTCTCTGTTTTATGCTTCCAAATGCATTTGACATGTACTGTATTAATTGAAGTGGATTCCAGATAACAGGAGGGCAGCGCAGCTTCCTGATATGCCATCTAACTGTCTGTTCCTCTGAATCTTCTTCACATGAATTTGGAAACATTTATCACAGATGATCAGAGCAGGAAGGATTAATTTGAAGAGGATCCCCTTTTGCAGGCAACTGTTTTTCATTATCTAATAAAGTGATGACTGTAAATCTTCAGGAGTAGTTCTTGTATATAATTTAATAATTGTAACCCTTCATCATGACAGAGATAAAGAGCACTAATTCAGATTGCACTGAACATGGTTCAAAAAGGAAAGCAAACACAAATGAACTTCTTGGGCTTGGCTGATGTATTTTTCGTTAGATGTATCTCTTTGATTATTTACTCTAGGAGTTACTCAAATCCTTTATGGATCTGAGTGAAGAAAGGTTACTGTCCCATTACACACATGGTCACTAATTGCCCTCTCAAACCATACATTTTGCATAATAAAATGTTGAAGGTTTTACCACACTGGGGACAGCACTGGGCCTGGTAAGATGGTATCAGCTGGAGGAGCAGGGTTTGTCACTGAGATTCATAAAGATTTAGTCACTGCCCCTACATCCCCACCACAGGTTAGGAGCTTGTAGAAGAGCAGCCACAACCAACCTCCTGGGGCAATTGGGTTTGTAACTGCCCAGGCCCTTGGAGGCTGTTCTGTGTAACCGAGTTCTGCAGAGCGGTGCTGGTTACAGTGCGCTTATTCTGCAGCTAGTTGTGGCATGCACAGAAATAGTGCATGCCACAACTCAGACCCTTATTCTGCAGCTAGTTGCTTTTTCACCTTTGGCTGCCTTACTACAGGCTCTTGTGTGGGAGTTCTGAGGTGCTCACGACAGCACTCCAGCTCTCTGCTTTCTTCTTGCCTTCTCCAGTACATATGCAGAAACTCTGAGAGCATCTCAGGTTCCTCATTCTAGCATAGGTAGTATTTCCTCAGAGCTCCCCACTCACCCCTTGACCATTTCAATGGGTCCATTTGCGGCTGTTGCTACAGAATAGGTTGCTTAAGTCTTTTTATTTGATCATCTCTTCTCTCCAACCTGGTTTGTTGTTTATGCTGCCACTGCAAACAGGGTGCCCAGGATAATGTTTCAGGAGTGATCACCAGGTGCTGTGGCACTGCAGGGTTAATCATATCAGAAAGTGTGTGCTCGTCTGACTGGAGGAGGTTTTTATCTGCAGTAACAGCTGAATCCTTGACAAAATGTTGCACTCCTGATATGAATGTTTCCTTTCTCTGGTGTACCCCATTGTGTAATGTTCTTGCTTTAGTATTTTAATATGCACTAATCTACCTTTTACTTCTTTGCATGTATTTATTTTTGTGTGTAAGGATGAAATGAGAAATCTCCATGTCACACAAGGAGATTCTGCTGTAGGAATAACATTTTTGTTCAGACTTTCAGCTCTTGCGTGTCCAGTTTATGTGGTCAGATACTCTTAATAGACATTTTTCATATGCTACTATTGAAATGTGCTATTGGAATTTCCCTGGGAGATGCTTGCAAGAAACATCTGTTTTATAATTCATATGAGGCTGCTGTGATAGTAGTAAGTGCCTTCTGAACATCTCATTAAAGCCCGGATGAGTTTTCTTCCCTTGAACCATCATTTGCAAAGTACAAACCCAGATTTTAAAAGCAAAGTCTTAATATAGCATATTGGAATAACTCCTGGAAAGGCCTCTGGAGACACGACACAGCACAGCATGCTTCTCTCCATTTCTGCTGGAGATGCCAACCTCTCAGGACTTGTAACAGTTGTACTGCTTTCTTTGGCAGTTGCTGGCAGTGTACTCCCTTCACACAGTCAATAATGTTGGCAATTAATGTGTCCTTGCAGGAATTCTGAAGTTTCATGAATACTGTCTGGGTGACAGCATGGCAGAGAATGCCGGGGACATTCATGAAGCAAGCAGCGTGGGCTTCCAAACGGTTACTAATTCAGCACTGGAGCTCTACATCTCAAGTGTACGAGAGGCACTGGGCGTGGACTCCTACTATACCCGGTGAGTAGGAATTCACATCCTGATTCTCTTGCTCCCATCTGGAAGTCATGTATCCAGACAGCCTGGAGGAGCTGATGGCTGAGAACTCTGATTTTCTGGGCCAAATTTTAAATAAGCTTCAGCCAAGCTGCTCTATTTTGTATCCACAGCCATCTGTGCTGCAAATAATAGATTATGTGCATGCAGATGGGGTTTGCACCCACCGACTCGATAGTTAGATGCCTCATCTGCTATATATGGGCAGATTCTATTCAGAGGTACCCATGTAATTAATTCCCCCTCAGAGATTTGTTAATGAAAAATTGCAGTTGCAACTTGGGGGAGAACATTTTTGAAATATGTCCCTTTATGGCTAGCAAATAACTCACAATGAACAATCCATCTGATTTATGTAGCTGCTATCTGAAAACAAGTAGAGATTTCCTTCAGTTTATCCATTGTACAGATATACTCCACAAATATTTTTACACAATTTTTACTCTGTGGCTTGAACATGAATATCTGAAAACCAAGCTGAGTGCTTAGCTGTGACTGGTCTGATGAGTCACGTGGTATTGTTTGGTTCCCTGATTGGATGGGCTCTCTAGTACTTCCTGTACTGATACTTGAACATGCTAATTACACTTAGTCTTCTGCAAACACTGAAGCCCGCAGGATGGAGTCAGGGGCATCCCCATCCTTGTACCTGCTCTGTGAATTGAACAGGTAGGAGGTTTTACCATAAAGGATATGATGACACTTAGACCATGTTTACACTACCACTTATGTCGGCAAAACTTACGTTGCTCAGGGATATGAAAAAAACCACACCTCTGAGTGACTGACATACGTTTCGCCAGCATAAGTGGTAGTGTGCACAGCACTATGTCGGCGGAAAACATGCTATGCCAACATAGCTGCTACCGCTGTTCGTTGAGGGTGATTTAATTATGTCAATGAGAGAGCTCTTTCCCGTTGCCACAGAGCGGGTACACAAGAGATCTTACAGCGGTGCAGCTGCATTGGTACAGCTGTGCCACTGTAAGCTCTCTAGTCTAGATGTAGGCTTCATTTTCTAATTAAAATTGAACCCCACTGTACAGTCATAAACTCTATATTCTGAGCAGGTTAGTTTCATCTAATGCATTGTTTGTGCTGTCAGAAGCATATGCCAGAAGAAGAATCAGTTTAGTAACCAACTTGCACTTTGGAAGTCTAATTTACCCCAGGTGAAAAGAAGAGCAAGTGTATTTGCTTTCCTGGGTCATTACCTAGGCCCTGAACAAGGGCAGCTCCAGGCACCAGCACAGAAAGTTCGTACCTGGGGCGGCAAGCTGGGGTGGGGGCGGCCTGTCAGTTGTGAGGGCAGCAGTCAGGGAGCCTTTGGTGGCGTTCCTGCAGGAGGTCCACCGGGTCTTGCTGCTTCGGCAGTGGGTACGCCGAAGGCGCGGGACCAGAGGATCACCCGCAGAACTGCCACCGAAGCCACGGGACCGGCGGACCTCCTGCAGAAATGCCCCCGAAGGCTCCCTGACTGCCATGCTTGGGGTGGCAAAAAACAGAGAGCCGTCCCTGGCCCTGAACACGTATGGGAATGGAGGCAATGGTTTGTTCTGTTTTATTGTGTTTGAAATTTCTTTAAACTGAATCCACATTCTCTTGTAACCGTAGCACTGTTTCTGCAGTACTGAGAATTGTGGGTGACTTTCCTTTGGTTGGATCACTAACAGTAATGCAGGGCGCAGCAGATGCTGCACTATAAGAAACTTTTTGCAGAGCCTGTCTTGCTTCTGATTTCAGTGATTAGTCCAGTGTGTTGAAGATCAATTTGTTTGTCTGACTCTCCTATTAGCAGGGAGGGAGTTCCCTGCTGGCTGGGGTCAGGGTCTGCCAGGATCTGCTTGCAGTGGGAATGATCTCATTTGTAATCTTGAAGTCTTACGTTGCTGCCTTCATCACAAAAGTATGTGCTAGGTCATGGAAGGCTCTGCTCTAACTGAGCTTCCTCAGGCCTGGACCTCTGGGGGCAAAGTGCAGTTACGGCTGAGTGGGGCATCACTCAGAAAACTGATTTTTCATGCAAATAGTTCTAGCAAAGAAACAGAAATTTCATTTTTGTGGAATTGAGCCAAAAAGTAAATTTTGCTCAGGATTTTGTGGACAGTGCAGAAAAAGTTGCAACCCCTCCCCCCCAATTAATCTCTGTTAATAGCTTTACTGGTGCCTGCCACAGGAACCAGCCAAGTCCGGGTACCTGATGCTGCAGTAACGTGAGTCAGACCTTCCTGTGCAGAAGGTAGCAATAAAACCAGGAAGTGCTGCGGAGCTCTCTCCCCAGCAGTGTCTGAGCTCGCTCTGCCCCGCGTTCACACCTCAGTCTCATTTAGATGGATTTTCTATTTGATTGTGTTAAGAGATTCAGGCTGATTTTTGCAGTTCTGCCTGAGATGTTTTAACTGTGTGGAGTGTGATCAGATTTCCCGTCAGCTTTGTCTCTGATTTCTCACTGACATCCCTGCCCTGTGATAGGATGGGACATCCTGGGGACACACTGTGGACAGCTATTAGCAAGCCATGCTGGATTACTGAACAGATGCAGTTCCCAGCTTAGAAAGGAATCCCTGGGGAGGCTGTGAATTCTATTACCAAGTGTGGGCGGGGAGCTTGTTCTTCTCTCTGTGCCAGAATCTATAAGTAAGATGGAAGACCTGGATAATTCTCATCTTGTGCCCTAAAGATTGCTGAAACTACTTATCCTGGTGTGATCTCAAACTAAACTGAAGGGTGAGTGTCCGAGAGAGACGAGGGTTTGTTGGAAAGGTTTGCAAAGCAGAGAGTTTCAGACTAGGACGCTATAGTATACTAGCTTAGCCTCACCTTTTTTCTTCAGGTGACTGGGGAGAAAACTCAACCTAAAATGCTTTTTAAAAGGTGTTTAAAAAATGCCTAATTTTTCAGCTAGTGGGGAAAGGCGCCTTTGTCCAGGAATTGTGGCAGCAAGTCACAGAACCAAAGAAATACAGAGCTGGAAGGGACTTCGAAGTCATTGGCCGTTCCTCCACACTGTAGCAAGATTGTCATTATCATGCTCCTGGGCGTGGGAGCGCCACATAGTGGCGGGGGAATGAATGAACTGTGCTGTGCAGATTGGCCTCCTACTCTTGATTACCTGAATTTGGCTTCAATCCAGACTTGATGAATTAGTTCAGAGTTACAGCCAAGCTGCTTAGTGCAAGCAGTGGATTACGAGGAAGGGATCAGCATTGCTTATTTTGTGTGTGACATCCAAGGCTGCTTGAACCACATTGCTGCTGTCATGCTTTCCGAAGGCATGAAGCAAATCCCTCAGCTCAGACACGAGGGGAGTTCTGTGCCCATAGCAGATTGAGATGGCAATCTAACACATGGTGGCTGCAATGACACAGAGAGTCAGAGGAGGTTTCTACAAGCAGTGCAGGAGACACACAAAACTCAGATTAAAAACTGTTCTTTCTAACCCTAGGTGGGGCCTGAGCCCTGTTTGCCTCACCGGATGAATACCCTTTTGGGCTCAGTGCCCTCGGAGGGTGCTGGGGGTAACAGCTGACAATTTCTTTGTGGTGGAGGGATGAGTTGAGGCCGTTGGACATGCCTGTCAAGTTTCCACCTGCCCATAGTTTGCAAGTGTAACACCACCCCCCCCCCCCCATTATATCAGCCTTCCCATGGATTTCATACTTCCCCTTTTCTTACTGAGATGTCCCCTTCAATCCGCACACACGTGTGACAGGTCCTCAGCAAGTGAGTTCTCTTCTCCCTAGTCAGAAGGAGACAGAAACACTGCTGAGGTGGTTAGAAGCAGTTTATCATCAGGCATGTCCAGGGGATAGCTCAGTGGTTTTGCTTCTGGTTTTCCTGGTTTAGGCCACTATTCCAAACACAAGCTGGAGCAGAGGGCACCAGACTTGTCTGGAAAGAGGAAATAATCTAATAATTTTACTTCTTTTAAAACTTTGTCAGGGAGCCTTACGCAGCTGCTGAGATTGAAGCTGCTAGCAGATGGAGCACTCGCAGGGCAGATGGCAGGAGCATAAACTCCATCCACCAGAAATCAATGTATTTCATTTGGTCATCTGTCTGTGGTGTGGATTCTAAAGTCCTGGCATGTCTGCTTCTGGGTATTGAGATGTGACCTATCCACTAAGACCCAAAGCGCTCCTTATGCAGGTAGTAGTGGAAGGAGGAAGCTTCACCTATGTGCACGGCTGCCAGCTCCACACATCAGATGTGGCAGTGGGGCAAAGGGGATAAATGTCCTTTACTTATCTGCTAGACTTGCCACACTGCCAATCTCGCTGGGTTTGCCTCTTTTACGAAGGCCCTAGGTATCCACAAGGCTCCTTGTGTTCAGTTTCGTGTTCAGGTATAAGAGTCGAGGACTCAGGGACCACAAGCCAGCTCTGTGGGCATAACACTTACAGCAGCCACTTCTATAATTTAGCAGAATGAAGGTGATAGGTTTGAAGTGACAAAATCTCAGGTTTCCCAGGGCTGTCACACACATCAAAGGCCTGTTGTTGGCGTTTGATGAGCTCAGACAAATAATACGTGTGATTCTTACTAGGCCATGTGAAGTGGAATTGGCTTTAAAAAGTCAGTCACGTCCAATAAAATGCGTTGGCTACCCAAAAACAATCTCATTGTGACATTCCTTAATTGCTTTGTCTTTTATCCCTTTACTGGTTTTCCAACTCATGCTAATCAAACACATGCAGGGAGGGAGTTCCCTGCAAAATGTGTCTCCCGATACAAACTCTTTGCAGCGAGAAATGCAGTGGCTGTGACTGGCACCCTTCACTACACCCAGAGGCACTCCTGCTCAGTGTCTGCACCATCATATGGCATTCACAGCTAGTGACCGCTCAGGCCATACTTACTAATGAGTCTCCTGGTAGCCAGGCCCATGCACTGAAAAGGATGGAACCTTCTGCAGCTGGGGCCCAGAGTGGGATTCTGCCAGGGAGGAAATAATGAACCTGCTGCAGGGCAGGACACAACTTCTCCTCCAGCGTATCACTGAGCACACCAGCATGAAGGTTGCCGTGTAGATTGGTAGACTTTTAACTTCTTGCCCTGATACTGCCTGGTGGTATTCTCCAGAGAGCCCAAATCCAATCTGTCTTCTTAGCCAGCTTGCTAGGAAGTTGCTCTTAGCAAGAAGGCTGTGGAGTTCTCCTGCCTGCACAGAACAGGCATATGGTTCCACTGGGCCTGACTTTGTTGGACACTCTGCCAGAGAGAGAGAACAGCTTCCTTGCCACTGTCTCTACTATGGTAGCGAGAGACAGAAATGCTCTCTGTGATAAATAACAGACATGCAGTGAGTTCTGCACAACTGGCACTTCAGCCTTCTCCCTCATTGCTCCATCAGTTGCAGACCTTCTGTGAACCACAGTGACCTCCAAGGTTGGGGACAGTGTTGATGGTATCTGCCAGTGTTGTTGTACAAGAAGATGTCATCATATCCCACTAAACTATCAGCTAATAGTATTTCCTCTACTGTTCTCTAGACAAGAGTTTGAATGGTGACAGGTGATTTGCAAAGGTGGGGACCACTGGGTTGAACTTCCAGAGACCTTTGGATGTTTCCCTTGCTGTCTCAGATGATGGTTCAAACATAAGAAAGAGTCCTCTCCAGGAGAAAAACTGAGCACAAAAAATGTGTCTCCATTTAAGTGTCTGAAGCCTTGGGAAACATCTGGGCTCTTGTCAGTGGTTGGAAATACCTGAGATAGGAGAGTAGTAACACTTTGAAAATTGGCAAGAAACAACCTACAGGGCTGCAGAAATCCAGCCTGACAGTGATTTGGACCCATAATGACTTCAACTCAGGTACTTCAGCCAAGAACACTCATACATAGAGAGACAAATTACAGCCCAGGAACTTTCAGGCTCTTTATATTCATGGGCTGCTCAGAAGATTCTTGGAAGCTGCCTGGAAATTTATAAGCAGTTTGTGAATGAAATTCTTTTCTCAACAGCTCTCTGCAATTGCAAAGTCTTCTGGCCTGACTGTAATAACTGGCATCAAGTCCAGTGTGAGAGAAATATTTGTCACTTGCTTTATGAGGAAGGGGCCTGTCCAGAGCACTACCAAACAGAAAAGAAACTTTCCCTTATTGAGTAGGATAGCTGCCATATCAAGACGCTTGTGAAAACAAGTCACTTTCTATCTGCCTTTCAGTGGAACTCTGCCAAGTAAAACCCTGCCCTTCTGCTAGAGAAATCACTTGTGGGTTCCTTCAGCTCCTTGAGACTTTCCAGCCATTTTTGTTAGCATGAAAATTATTACCTTAATCCTATAAAAGCTAAACATGCTTTGTAAGCTCTGGAATGTGTTCCTGTCTGAAGAGTGTGGTGGTTGCAGCCCAATCTCTGAGACTCTAGCACAAAAGCACAGCAATTCACAGCCCAGGTCATTTTTTAAAGAGGAGCAGACAGGCACAACGCAAACAACTCTGGAGCTACATTTACCTGGCCAGGGTGAGAGAGATGGGGGGTGGTGATTGGGAAGAGAAACAAATCAAAGAGGCTGGTGGTAGAGTGAAGAAAGTTAACTGGCTTCAAAGGCAAGAGAACAATAGCGAGCATGTGGCAGGAGCAGTTAGCTGGAGATGGACTGCATGTATCTAGGAGAAAACTGGTATTTGCCACTCTCTACTTTGCTGCCCAGTTTTTCGGGGGAGGGGGAAGGGTTATGTCAGTATGATCCATGTGGGGACTAAGGGCTTGGCTACATTGGCACTTTACAGCATTGCAACTTTCGCGCTCAGGGGTGTGAAAAAACACCCCCCTGAGCGCTGCAAGATGCAGCGCTGTAAAGTGTCAGTGTAATCAGGGCGGCAGCGCTGGGAGCGTGGCTCTCAGGGCGGCAGCGCTGGGAGCGCGGCTCATAGCACTGCACTCTACACCCGTAAGGGATGTGGTTTACAAGCAGCGCTGGGAGAGCTCTCTCCCAGCGCTGCAGCTCTGACTACACTCACACTTCAAAGTGCTGCCGCGGCAGCGCTCTGAAATTTCTAATGTAGCCAAGCCCTGAGGCTCAGTGCTGTGCTGAGTTTGTGTGCCTGGAGGGTGCAGAAGCAGCATCAGGAATCCCATCTTTGCTACTTATGCAGCCATTTCCTGTAAATTCATTCATGACCAGAACATGGCTGAGTTAGAAGTGCAGGAACAAAATACAAGAAAATGTTAGACATTTGGCTCTGGGATGTTGCTGGACAATTATAAAGAGAACTAAAATGAGTATAAACCTGGTTACAGAAATTCCCAGCTGTGAAATGTTTGGAATGCAATAAAAGTAGAAGCCTGGAAAATTCCTGTGGAGGATCCCAGATATTGAGATTTGAGCATTCACATTTAGGAGAAGCAGGTCTACATGAGGCAGAAATCCAGGTGTGTCTTGTGGGTACATATCATGTATGCTTTCCTGGGATACTGGCTGTGAATGCAACATGTGGTGGTGTGTGCACAGACACATGTTCACATGCTTGCCCTGTAGTTGGTTGATGGTGGAAGCCAGTATGATCTGGAGGAAGGAACACAGGACTGGGATTCAGGGAAGTTCTGAGTTCTGATCCTATCTCTTCCACTGAACTCACCATGTGGCCTTGAGCAAGTCACTTCCCCTTTCTCTTTCTGAGCTTCCCTGTCTCTAAAATGAGGTTAATATTCACCCACCTATCTCACTGGGGTGTTGTGGGATTATGAAAGTTCAGTGCTTTAAACTAAGGTGGTGTCTTTTAAGTAAGGTGACCAGATGTCCCGATTTTATAGGGACAGTCCTGATTTTGGGGGCTTTTTCTTATATAGGCACCTATTACTCCTGACCCCGTCCCAATTTTTTACACTTGTTATCTGGTCACCCTACTTTTAAGTAGCTATAACTGTATGTACATAAGTGACAGATGCTGGCATTGGGCAGAGTAATATGAAAACTACAGCTAGCAATTTACTCTGTCTCAAACATTTCCAAATCCACAATTTCTGAATTCTTAATTATCCCTCATTTGAGTAAAAGTGGAATTCATTCTGCTGAGGAGGTGTGACCTTCCAGGAATGGCTCCCTGAAGGGAATCCAGAGTTCTTCAGAGCTGCGCAATTAGGTTATTCATTTCACTGAAGGCTGCAGCTGACAGAAAAAGCAGCATGTGAGCAATTTTTAAAAAAAGGGCTCCTGTTAGAAGTGATGAGAATACATCTGAGGTCAAATATCTCTAGGGGAGCAGATGTAAGAGTGGAGGTGGCATCCTTCCCCCTAAAGCCCAGACGAGCTTGAACCATGGTATCTGTGCTATCCAAATAATAATAAATAATCACTAGATTAATGCCAACCCAACCAGCACCTTACAAGAAATAAAGGCACCAGATCGTCCTCATCCTCTGTGGTGTGAAGGGTTTTGGAGCTGTGGAGATTTTATAGACAATATATCCTGAAGTTCTTTTGCTGCTGTTGGTTGCAGACACACCCTTAGGGTTACATTGTCCAAGCTATGCTTGGAGATTGGGCTGTGTGATTCCTATTAAAGTCAGTATCTAAAACCAGTTCCCTCCATCCCCAGCTGACATTTCCTGGGCTTTGGGGATTGTATCTTGCATGTGGACGCTGCTTCCAACATGGCCTGTATGTACATGTTGGCTCTTGATCTTCTCTATAAGAATTAGACCCATCCTTTCCGGATAGTGGGTAGTAACAAATAGGGCACGAGAAACAGAATAGAAAGTGAGCTCCTTAAATCTGTCCCCATGTCTCCTTTTACCAATGGGGTTACACATTCACCAAGGTTTAGGCAACTGAGCCCCACTCTCTAGGAATGCAGAGACCCTGCCATCTGTGATGCAAACCTCCATTATGCTCTGAGCTCTGTTTGCACAACAGATTCACGGGATCACTCACAATTCCATCCACCATCTCCCATAACAACATATAAGAATGGCCATACTGGATCAGACTTATGGTCCATTTAGCCCAGTATCCTCTGTCTAATGTTGACCAGTGCCAGATGCTTCTGGCAGTTGGAAATTTAGGGACATCCAGAGCATGGGGTTGTGTCCTTGACCATCTTGGTTAATAGCCGTTGATGGACTTATCCTCTATAAACTTAACGTATTCTTTTTTTAACCCACTTCTGCTTTTGGCCTTCACAGCATCCTATTGGCAATGAGTTCCACAGGTTGACTATGTGTTGTGTGCAGAAGTACTTCCTTTTGTTTGTTTTAAATCTGCCTATTCATTTTATTGATTGACCCTTAGTTGTTGTGTTATGTGAAGTTGTGACTGAGGTCCCAGGGGGGCCATGCTGAGATTGCTCAGTTAGGGCAAATTGTAAAAAAATGGGGCAGACAATCCCCAAAACTGGTGGTTATTTTAATACTTAGATCCACCAAGCTACCAACAAAACAGTTTGTATGGTACCTTATTGGTTACCCAGAAGCCAAAAACACAGCTCCCTTAAAGCAACCCAGCCTTTGGGCTCCCACCCTAACAACCAAGTCAAATGTGATAAGAATTATTTAAAATCTTGTTCATCATATGAAGTTCTACCTATCCCAAAGGACACATTACCTCCCCAGGTCAATGAATATTTTAGATCTTACCCAAAAACATGCTTATAACCAATTCTTATTAACTAAACTAAAATGTATTAAAAATAGAAAAGAGAGAGATTATTGGTTAAAGGATCATTATACGTACAGACATGAAAGAGTTCTTAGGTCAGTTTCATAGCAGAGATGATGAGCTTTAAATGTGCATAGAGTTCTTTCAGAATTAGTCCATAGGTTCGTTCAATCCAGCGTTCGATATCAGGGTGACCCAAAATGAAACTGGAGATCTCACTCTTTTGTCTCAAATTTCCCCTGGTGAAGCATAAGCAGATTTGAGATCAAGGGATCAGGTCCCAAATGCCCTTCATACCTTATTCGGCGTCCTCTTGATGGCATGCTGTCCTTGAGTGAACAATGGTATCTCTGAAGAAACCTCCCATTTCCTGAACATCAGCGGTAATTAGCTACATGGAAAGGCAGTGATATTACTACATTCACAGTTCAGTTAAATGTTAATATCGCCTTTTGATCTCTGAATTAACAGAATACAGAGATAGACAGGAAATGTTTGGTTACATTTGTTAACCTCTAACAATATATATGTAAACATACAAAACCACAAATATTATCTACTTATATGTCTCGAAAGATTGAATGCGGGTCAATTAGCCTGCTAGTTGGGTAACCCTTTCTGATCCTGTGCCACAGAAGTGTTAAATAACACTTCCCTATTCACTTTCTCCACATGATCGCGATTTTCTAGACCTCTATCTTATCTCCTCATAGTCATCTTTTTTCTAAACTGAACAGTCCCAGTCTTTTTAATCCCTGTCTCATATGCCTAATAGTTTTTATTGCCCTTCTCTGCAACTTTTCCAGTAATATATTGGAGCAATATATATACGGGGTAATGAGAACTGCAGACAGTATTCAAGGTGTGGGCATACCATGGATTTATAAAGTGGCATTACAATATTTTTGTTTTATTATCTTTCCTTTTCCTAATATTTCCTAACACTGTTAGCTTTTTTGACTCGACTGCTCATTGAGCAGATGTTTTCGGAGAACTATCCACAATGACTCCAAGGTTTCCTTCTTGAGTGGTGACAGCTCATTTAGACCCCACAATATTGTATGTATAGTTGGGATTCTTTATTCAAATGTGGATTACTTTTCATTTGTCAGTATTGAATTTTATCCGCCATTTTGTTGCCCAGTCAATCCAGTTTTGTGAGATTCCTTTGTGACTCTTTGTAGTCTGCTTTGGACTTAACTATCTTGACTAGAATCATAAAAATGTAGGTCTGAATGGGACCTTAAGAAATCATGAAGTCCAGCTCCCTGTTCTGTGGCAGAACCAAATAAAGCTAGACCACCCCAGACAGGTGTTTGTCCAACTTGTTTTTAAAAACTATCAATGATGCAGATTTCACAACCTCCCTTGGAAGCCTATTCCAGAGCTTAACTACCCTTATAGTTAGAAAGTTTTTCCTAACATCTAACCTAAATCTCATTTGCTGTAGAGAAAGCCCATTACTGCTTGTGCTGCCTTCAGTGCATGTGGAGAACAATTGATCACCACCCTTTTTATAACAGCCTTTAACATATCAGGTCCCTCCGTCTTCCCTTCTCAACACTAAACATGCCCAATTCCTTTAAACCATTCCTCATAGGTCAGGTTTTCTAAATCTTTTATCATTTTAGTTGCTCTCCTCCTGGACACTGTTCAGTTTGTCAACATCTTTCCTAAAGTGCGATGCTCAGAACTGGACACAGGACTGCAGCTGAAATCTCACCAGTGCCGAGTAGAACCAGACAGTTAGCTCCCATGACTTATGTCTGACAGTCCTGTTAATGCACCCCAGAATGGTATTTGCCTTTTTCACAGCTGCATCACATTGTTGACTCGTATTCAGTTGGTGATCCAATATAACCCCAGATCGTTTTCAACAGTACCACCACCTAGCCAGTCATTCCCCATTTATTGAATGTCATCTTGCTGAATTCAGACCAATTCTCCAGTTTGTCATGGTTGTTTTGAATTCTAATTCTATGTTCCAAAGTGCTTGCATCCTCTCCCAGCTTGATGTTACCTGCAAGTATTATAAAATGCTCTCCACTCCGTGATCCAAGTCATAAATGGATAGTCCTGGTCCCAAGATGGACCCCTTTGGGACCCCACGTAAAAAATTTTTTTGCTATTAGTCTTTGTGTCCTTAGTTAGTTGCTTTTCTAATTCTTTCTTGGCCTCCCTTATTATACTTTGACGCTTGACTTGCCAGAGTTTATGCTTCTTTCTGTTTTTCTTGCTATTTTTCTCTTAGTAGGTTGGGCTTAAAGAACCCATCCTAAATCAGAGCCCAGGGGGTCTGTGCGCATTGGAGGGCAGGGAGGGGCTTCTCTCTCTGCTATGCCATTCCTGAAGCCAGGCTGTCATTCAGCACTCTCTCAGTTACAATGGCAAGCGGTTTACCTAAGCCATGAGCCTGAGGAAAGAATCTTCTCTGGGTCAGGTCATGACATCGGGGGTGGGGGGTGGGGTTGCATCTGATGACTGAAAAGGAAAATGTTTGTGCCTAGGAGGTAGAGGCAGAAAAAAGTGCCTTTGGCAGCTGCTGGGCAGCTGCATTGCAGTCACTGATTCACTGGTTGGGAAGGAGTGTCCTTCAGAAACAAGGTTATCAGGATTTGCGGGCATGGAGGGAGGCGTGAGCTTGTAGTGTGTTCCTTGTGCGGCATGCAGCTTTGTCACTAAACGGCTTACAGGACTGAGAGGGCAGCAAGGTACAAATGGCTAGGGCTGAAGCTTCCAGTCTGTCCCTGAGGTCTCAGAGCTGGCTTAGTGTGATTTGCACGGGGGAAGATTCGCCCCCTCCCCCCAACACTGAAGGGAATTACGTGGACAGGTTCTGTTCACTTGGTGGCTTTCAGGGGCGGCTCCAGGAACCAGCACGCCAAGCGCGTGCCTGGGGCGGCAAGCCACGGGGGGATGCTCTGCCGGTCACCACGAGAGCGGCAGGCAGGTTGCCTTCGGTGGCATGCCTGTGGAGGGTCCGCTGGTCCCGCGGCTTCAGCGGACCTCCTGCAGGTGTGCTGCCGAATCCACAGGACTGGGGACCTCCCGCAGGCAAGCCGCTGAAGGCAGCCTGCCTGCTGCGCTTGGGGCGGCAAAATACCTAGAGCCGCCTCTGGTGGCTTTATGTGGAACTTCATACACCACTTTGAAGATACTTCCCAGTGTGTACCCTGTGGGGCTCTCCATTGCTTGTTGTCACCACACCTGAGAGTGCCAGGCCCCCAAAAGAGATTAGAGCATCTGCTCTCCTGGACCCCCCTGCTCCTGCTCTCTGAGAGTTACTCTCTTCCTGCCAGCAAAGAGCAGAGAGGGTTAAATGTGAAACACAGCACAGGGTTTAACACAAACCCAAAGAGTGCTATTTGACTTTGACTCCCCAGTTCATGCCCTGGCCATGTTTTATTTTACTCTGTTTAAAGGCAGAGCACAGTGCTGGTTGCCTGTGCTGGGAGGTGATTCCCAAACATCCTTTTGTCGGTGTTTATAATTCTTCAAATACTGTCACAGTGCATTAATCAAGGAGCTGCATTTCTGTGAATAAAGTGCCTTAATCCTGTGGCTTTAGAGGATCATTTCTGCATTCAATAAGATCCTCACAGCAAAAAATGCAGTTGAAAGGACTTTGAAATTTATTTGTGTTCCTGTTTGGACAGATTATTCCCAAGGATGCAAAGGGCCTACTGTGCTGGGCAAATGAATTCAGGTTTCTATCTTCTCCCAGGAGCTCTGCCCCCGTCTCTGGGAGATGTCCTGAGAACTGCTAGGGGACTGTGGGATGTGAACACCTCTAGCTGCAGCTCGGAAATAAAACCCAAGGAAGGGGAAGCTGTTGGGAAACCAGCTTCGTCAGTTGTGTGCTGCTGTTCAGTCAGCTCTTCTTCATTCTTCAGTAGGGTAACCAGATAGCAAGTGTGAAAAATTGGCACTGGGGGTGGAGGGTAATAGGAGTCTATATAAGACAAAGCCCCGAATGTCAGGACTGTCCCTATAAAATCAGGACATTTGGTCATCCTATTCTTCAAGGGTTTCTTTGGCTTTGGTCCGGGCTTAAAATAGAATTTCATTGGTGGAAAGAACATTGACCTGGAAGTGTATTTACAAGGCATCCTCTGTCTAGTGCAGAAATGCTGAGAGATACCACGTGCCAGAGCCTGTGCTCACACATTGTAAATCCTGTTATGTGTTAACCGGATTTGTGTGCTCTTTATCTTGAAAATTTGCCCTAAAACCTTTTCTGTTCATGGTGTGAGATTAATTTCCCTTTGTTGTTTTATGGAGGGACTTTCAGTGACAAAAGGCAGCATGGTGACCACTAGAGTGAAGTGTGGAAGGGCGGATGGTCTTTTGGAGCAAACAGGAGCTGCAGCTGCATTTAAGGAGTGGGATGAAGCTGCTGAGATGCTGTTGTGCCATGCTCACACCTTCCAGTCTTTCCAAGTCCACTGGCTGAGAGAGCCCTCTGGTTCTGGACTCCCAATTCTCATTCTTTGGAACACATCTGACCACACAGTCAAATCAGTCATTGCAATAACAGCCTGATAATATAAGACTCTCCTGTGTTTGTGCGGCATCTTCCATCGTGTGGAGCCCAAAACAGTTTTCCAAAACTACAAACATCTAGGAATCATTTCTCCGTTGTGATGTACAGAAATGAAATGTTGAACTGGAAACAGCACAAGTGCCGTATCGCAAGCTGGGGTGGAGAGCATGTGTGACATCCTTTTGCTTAAAAGTAAACCTTTATGGAGAGTAATTAGGGAGCCTGCAGTGCCACCTATTTCTGCAGCTGGGAGTAGGCTGCAAACACACCACTCACTTCTAGAATAAGGAGGTTTTGTTTTTGCAAAAACAGTGTTTTGAAGTGTGAGTGCTTCAGGGACATGTAGCTCCTTGATGGAGTCTAATTGGTGGGGAAGACTCAGGAAGTGGAGCAGGAGTGAGATGCAGAAGCGTGCAGAGACTTACAGCCCTGGCTTCACATGTTTATTGGCCACAATAAATATTTTCCTAACGTCAGCCCTTCTGAGCCACTTCCAGCTGCTCTGAGGATAGATAAATAACTGGCCTCCTCAGAGCAGTCAGTTACTGAGAATTTCGCCTCTTGAAGACTCCGTATGCTGTCTCTGCTGCCAGTGTACAGAAACCATAGCAGAATGGGTATGAAATAAACCCCTGAGCAATGGCCATCTTGGAAGCAAAAGCCAGAGCCATCATGCTCAGTGACGAGGACACCACTCCAGGCAGCAGAGATGTGTGCAGAGAGGAGAGACTCATGCACTCTTCATTCCTGCTGGCATTCTGCAGCTAATTCCCATTTAACTGCCGAGGCATGTGGGTGCTGTTACTAGTGTTGCTCAGTTGTGACTGTGCCCGGCAGGGCACCCTGAGTCTGTGACTGCAGGCAGATTTCACAATGTGCCTTTGTTCCTTGGTTTGTAGTTAGTCCTTAGAGCCGCTAATACGTAACCTTTACAGTGAGAGAATTGGGGCGAGGAAGGAAAAGCAAGATTAGACATATATTCCCATGCACAGACAGGCACATGTGTGCACCATTAAATTACCTTCCATGTGGGTGTTTGTATGCCTTGCACACACACCATTAAATTACCTTCCATGTGGGTGTTTGTATGCCTTGCACACAACATATGTGCCCACACAAATGCACAGATGTGGCAGAGGGTAGGGACTGCCATAATGCTTTGCATAGAGACCAGGATTGTCCTTCTTACAGAGCTGTGCAAAGTACCATGAGTATGAAATGGTTAGCAAAGTCTCCCTCTCGACTTCTTTCATGGCCAGTTTCATTTCCAGGGAGAGCCTCAGCTGGCAGATACATTCAAACAGCATCCAGTTTGCCACCGTCAGTGACCAGACAATGTGTGTTCCAAGTGACTAGGCCCACTCTGGAGTGTGTGTGCATAGCTACCAAGATTTGGGCAGTTCTGTGTGAGACATCTATGCAAATTATATAATATGTACAGAGGGTGTTACAATTTCACATCATATAACTTGTTTTTACCTTTTTTCTTAAATCCCCCTCAACCATCCCTGCTCCCTCCCCCCAACACACCACACCCTAGGAAAGTACGTACCAAAATGCATCTTAAAGGAGTATTGTTTAGGTCGCATAGTCAAACACTTGAAAGTTAAGAAATGCCAGAAGTAAGGAACATTACTGCTGCCCCTGTTGTTTATTCAGTATAAAGAATTTGGCACATTCAGTCTGAAAGGCAGTGTGGTCAAGTCAGATTTGGGCTGTATTGCCAACTCTACCAAGTGTCCTTGTGCAGCCGCAGTGACCTCTCTGTGAACTAGGTGAGTGATAGTTGCCTTCTCCGGAGATCAGGTTTGAGGCCTTGGTTAATAACAAGGCTGGTGAAATGCACAGCAATACAGTACACTCTGGAGAAGCCCTCCTGCCTCCCACCACAGTGCGCTCTGCTGCAGGGGACTGTGTGTGGTTCTTGTTTCCTTGGCGCTTTACCCAGCATGCAGTGTTGAATGAATTTAGATAGACTGTATGGGCCAAAGGTGTTAACATGACCCAGTGACTATCTAACATTAAACAGTTCCAAACAAGGTTTGAGGTATCCAGAGACCTCAGTCTGCTTGGTACCATGGTGCAGACACTGGTAAAAGTTCATTTAAACTTTTATTAAAGACCAAGAAAGACAGAAAAGAGAGTTGAAACATTTGAAATGTTAAGTATTAAGTCAGGCTTTCATTTTGCCAGCAACACTGGTTCCCTTCCCTTTAGCTGGAGTGAGTTTTTAAAAGGAAAAGCCCCCTTGTTGGATAGTCGTTTAGGTGGTATCAAAGATGGTAAGGACTGTTCTTTTATGAGAAAAGAGAAGAAGTTAGTTAAGATGGGTTGGAGCTGCCATCATTGCTATTGGTGTTAAAGTCCAGTCCTGTTTCCTGAGAAAACAAAACAATACAAACACACACACAAGAGAAGAGAAAGGAAGGGAAAGAGGAAATCCAGTTTCTGTCTCTGGTGTTGACTTTCACTTGCAACCTCATTGCTTGGAAAAACACAGGCCCACCACATGGTTTACCAGCCACTCCAAGACCTGGCAAACTTGTACCAGCATAGGGCTGTTTAGGGCATTGCTTTTATCCACCTCTTTCTAGCCACAGGCATACAACAGTGTTGCAAAATGTACAGTCTTGGCCAGCTAAGCCAGACTCATATTAGACGAAGGAAAAAGGAGATATAAGATGGGGAAGGAGAAGGACTTATGGGGGCTGGGGGAGAGAGAGACAGTCTGCCATCTGACTAGCCAGTGGAGGTGGCAGTGTCCTCTGGGTCTGGTCAGGAGGAAGGAGGTGGAGGATGGCAGTCGTGATGGTGAAGTTCACTCCTTCCCTTTCTCGTCTTCCAGTCATCCAGCATCGGCCTCCATCTGTGCCTTTATTTTCCACCCAAAGGTCTTTTTGAATAAAAATGCAGAGGAAGTGATGATGGGCCCAATTTTGACAGCAGCAGGCAGGGAGAGCTGTGTGACGCTCGGCAGGTCTTCACATGTGCCTGTGTGGTCAGTGGGGAGCATGTAGAGGTGTCTGCCCCAGACAGAGCCAGCTGAACACGTTGCAGCTTGTCACTGGCCCAGGCTAGTGGGTTGTTAATTATTGATTGAGGACCAGGGGCATGGATGGGTTCATAGGTGTGTCACACTCTGCTTGCTATTGGCAATCCTCCAGGAGGGGGAGAAGCATGAGAGGTTACAGAACGAGCAGGAGGAAGGAAAGAGAGTGTGTGGGGGGGTTTAACTTGTGTGCAATCCTTCATCGGAGCATGCACCTTTGACCTCCCAAACATGAGGAGGTGGCTGTGGGAGGAGTTCCCCCAACTGTCCTGGCTGAATTGCTCTGCATACAGGGCAGACGTGGTGGACAACCTGTCAGTATTAGGCTGAAGACCCCACTGGCACTGCCTGTAGTTTCTATGAGGCAATGTGTCCTAGTGGATAGAGGATTGGATTGGGACTCTGAAGATGTTGGTTCTATTCTTAGTTCTGCGGGGTGACCTGGAACAAGTCCCTTCCCCGCTCTTTTCTTCAGTTTCTCCATCTGTAAAGTGGGGCTAATGATACTGACCTGCTTTATGACACGCTTTGAGATCTGCTGACTAGAAGTGCTAGATAAGAGCAAAGTCTGAAGGCCTCAGCAAAACTCCCAAGGATGTGACTCACACCCCAATGTGAGGCTCCTGTTTCATGCAGTGACTTCAACCCCCAGTGCCTGGTACAAGCTGTGGGATTTTGGTTCCAGGATTCCCCTCAGTAGGAGTCATGCAGCCAGAGCCCTGAGCAGCGCCCCCGTGGCAGAGGAATGGGTTATTCTCCTCCTGTCTCTGGGTCTCCATGGGAGAACAAAACAGACCTTAGGCTGTGGAGTTCCTGTCCTCGGCCCAGGTCTTTCTCTCCCTCTCTCAAGTGTTTACAGTGAAGCTTATGCTGTGCTCTGCCTTGCTGACCTTTCTCTGCTGTTTCCTCCTCAGAGCCTGTGCCAGCAGCGAGACAGAGAGTGAAGCTGGGGACATCATGGACCAGCAGTTTGAGGAGATGAACAATAAGCTGAACTCAGTAACTGATCCAACCGGCTTCCTGCGAATGGTCAGCAGGAATAACCTTTTCAACAGGTGAGATCTGGACCCTGCACCAGCCAGCAGAGTAAGGAGATGCTTCGTTTCTTGGGGGACTTCTCTTTGGTGTATGGGATTCTGCCTCCTGTCGTGGAACAAATGTGAACTCACTCCCCAGGGGCACACCTGAGAACAGAGCTGTTCAGAGTAGGAGCCATGTTCTGTGATGTGCTGCCCCTGCCAGTAACCTCCCTGATGCTCTGCTATAAGGCCTCTTAAAAAGGGTGGCAGAGGAGTTTGTCAATGCTGTGTGCACTCCACAGCCTGTGAGTGTGTATCTGTCATTTCACCAAGCAGCTGTCACTGCAGTCCCTGGTGCTTCCCAGTGCGTTAGGTCTGCATGGCAGGTCCCTGGTGTGCATGAGGAATCTGCTCTTCTCCCCTCCCTGGGATACACATTGGCTTTTTGTCTTTCTACCCTTCCTTTCCCTCCCCTGTTAATTTAGTTAGACTGGGAAATACTTGCTCTGAGAGGAGGATCTTGCACTGTGCCTTGACAAGGGTCAGACTGGATAAGTCTGCTTCCATGGCTGGTTCCGCTTAGTGAGTTTTCTTTGGTGCTCGGGTGCTTTGTCCTGAAATTGTGAATTGGAACTAGTGCTTGGGAAGTCGCCAGCGCAGCATGGAGCGTGTGGGGAAGGGATGCCCAGCGTGGAGCACAAGGAAGGGGCGCATGGTGGCCTGTCAGTGAGCAGGCGGCTGTTGTATGTAAGGCTTGCTTTTCACCCTAGATCCACCTTAGGGGGGTGTCTGGCATAGCTGCTAGAGACTCAAACCCTAGAAGTTAAAGAGGGAAAGCCCTGCTAGGTCCTCGAGGGGCTATGGCAGCGGCATGCCCATATCCCCATGAAACCCAAGAACTCTGCGCAGCTAAGTAAGGAGAAGGGGCAGTGAGAGGGGTGAATGGCTGCCTCGCTCACCCAGACATACAGCGCTGGTCGGGGCTTTGTTGTCATCTGAGCAGTTAGGTTTTGGGGCCATTGTGGACCATGTTTCTGGGAGGGGATCAGAGATTTTCAGGATCGTGGAGTAAGCAAGAAGGGAATTATAAGTAAGGTTAAGGTGTGGCTCTGTCCCAAGGAGCAGTGGCAGGCATTCTGATAATCTTGCCCTTCCCTTTGTCCCCAGCCCCTCCCATGTGTACTGTTCTCGGCTAATGGAGATTCTGCAGATAGAGCTTGTGTCTTTGTCCCTGGGGCATGGAGTGAAAAGCTCTCTGTTTGCTGACTGTAGTTTCTCCTGGAAATGTTTGCTTCCCATTAATTTTAACTATGTCATTAATTAGCTGGAAAAATTATAGCATGGTGCATCGGCCGCCCAATCTTTGTTAATTTTCTGCGTCTTTGGAACTTGCTCAGGTCTCAGCCAGTCCCATCTCTGTGCTGATTAAACTGAGTCTGAGTTCAGGGTACATCAACACCTTTGCAGCTGGAAAGGAGTCAGGCCAGTTGGCAGTGTTTAATGTGACTGCTGGAGCACGTGAACTAGAACAGAGGCTCCTCTGAGTGTGAACCTGGGGCTGAAATGCTGGCACCAGCATTGGTCCATTTCGCCTCTCAGAATCTCCATTGCTCCCATTCAGACTTCCCCAAGAATGATGACCAGGGCACCAGTTGGGGGTCAAGAAGGCCTTCCCTGGGGTCTGCTGGGATGTTTTGCTTGCCTGTTTTCTACACTAGCTATGCCCTGTGACTGCAGGAGGGTGATGCAAATCAATTCTGTATCTGGGCTCACTACAAGTCAGTCATGTGGTACCTGAATGTCTTTTCTGTCATGTGGAAGCCAAGTGCCTCTTCAGGTGTATGAAGTGAGTCTCCTGGGAGCTGCACATGCAATAAGTCAGTTTGCAGATGCTGGGGGAGACATGGAGACTGCCTTCTATGACAAGATAACTGGCTCTCTGGATGAGGGGAAAGCAGTGGACATAATACTCCTTGACTTTAGCAAAGCTTTTGATATGGTCTCCCACAGTATTCTTGCCAGCAAGTTAAAGTAGTATGGACTGGATGAATGGACTATAAAGTGGACAGAAAGCTGGCTAGATCGTCGGGCTCAACGGGTAGTGATCCATGGCTCCATGTCTAGTTGGCAGCTGGTATAATCTTGCCACAACCATTTGATTCCTAGCCCATGCTTGGAAGCAAAGTGAGAGTAGGAGCCAATGCTGGGGTTTGACTGCCCTGTGCTGGCCTGGGTAGGCCTCTTCTCTCAGGTCAGCTCCTGACAGACAATTAAACGAAGGGTTGTGCACAGCGGGGAGGGTAGAGGGAGCTTTGCAAACCACTGATGATCTTCTATGTTCAGTACTACTGTACTGTGTGTTGTGGACTGTGCAGCTGGTGCCACGTGACACACAAGCCTGGGACAATGGGGAGAGCTTGCGCCTCACGGCCCCAGTTTGAGCAAGGAGTCAGGTTAAGTTCTAGGTGACAAAGAATTAGGCTGGAAGGAGAGAAAGTGGGAATGGACAGTGTTCCCACTCTGCTGATGCCCAGAATGAACAAGGGATGTCTGGCCTCTCAGAGAACACTATGGGAACACTATCCATTCTCATTTTAGGCTCTCAGACTAAAATCAACTGACTGAGTCAAATAGTGAGCAAGAATGAAAGTCACCGTCTAGTTCCCCAGAGCATGAGTCCTAGTCTATCCAGGCAGCATTGGCACATTAGCACCTCCTGCTGGTTGTGTATGTGCCTGTGAGATGCAGAAGCAAAGTGCGGGGTGTTGTACAGAAGTGAGGGGGTCTGTACGCCTTTTAACAGGAAGCTGTAGAACCTGTGGATCCCCAGCAGCAGGCTGACCGGAGTGGGGGCAGGAAATTGAAGGCTTTCGTCTAGTCTCTATTCATAGAAAGACACACTTTCTAAGAACGATGCAAGGCCCGAACAGGATGCTCATGTCTTACATTTGGATGCCTAAGTTCATCAGAAGGATATTTGCCTGGCAACAAGCCAGCGTAAGTGCCCCCTCGTCCAGGACTTGCACGTGCTGTTAAGAAATGAGGCTCCTCAACCGCTGGTCAGCTAGGGTGTGTCTCCACAGCTGCTGGGAGCCCAGGCGACAGCATCTCACCAGTTGGTTTGGGTTAGCAGCTGAGAACAGCTGTGCAGACATTGCTTTGAGCTCTAACCCAACTGGAATATCCACATTGCTGGCATGAGCCCCACTAACACATCTGTCATCCCAGGCTGCAAGCCATGCTCCCAGCAGCTGTGCAGACGCCTCCATGTCAGGAGGCAAATGGATGTTCTTGAAAGGAAGGTGCTGCTTGGGAATGAGCCCGCTGCAGGATGTGGCCACCTAACTTAGAGATTCTGGCTTCTAACAGAAGGATGATTTTGTGCTGGCTCTTCTTGGAGCAGCCGAACCCCTGAGGGAGAGTTAGAGAAGAAACGGGCCCTTGGAAAGGAAATGGGCACTGAAAGGACAAGATGATGTAAGAACAGCGATGTGGGTCACCAGCGGAGTTACTGAGAAGTGACTGATGGGAGCCACTCCTATCTGCATAGGCTGGCACCTCTTTTCTCAGACCCTCCCCAGCCTTCCAGGAGCCAGTCGGATCTCCAACATGGAACCTCATTGCCTATCTCCATCCCTCACAACATGGGCCCTGATCCTCCCAGGAGACAGGCCCTTCCCTCTCATGGACCCAGCTTGCCCCACTTCTCAGTTGATGGTTACCCTCCTGCAGACCAGGTCCCTGCTCTCAGCCCTCACACTACAGCTTCCAGCATGCTTCAAGGGTGAAAGGTCCTTTGGGGGAGGGATAGCTCAGTGGTTTGAGCAATGGCCTGCTAAACCTAGGGATGTGAGTTCAATCCTTGAGGGGGCCACTTAGGGATCTGGGGCAAAAATCAGTAGTTGGTCCTGCTAGTGAAGGCAGGGGGCTGGACTCAATGACCTTTCAAGGTCCCTCCCAGTTCTAGGAGATTGGTATATATGTCTCCAATTATTATTATATAGTACTGCAGGAACTTGGGCTCTAAAAGGCAAATGGGAGGAAGGGAGAAGAGCAACTTGAGGTGAGAATTCACCTCTTCCAAGGCCCTAGTGTGAGTTCCTGTTCTGCCTGCCAAGAATCCTGGAGCGCAGTGTCTCTTCCCTGAGGATTTCAGGTTCTGCTCTGTGTGCTTACGGGGTGGTGCTCAGAGCCCAGCGAAGCCCCAGTGGGGCCAGACAGGTATCAGTTTGTCACCAGCTGTGGAGTCCCAGAGCCCATGTGTGCCCAATGAGCAGAACATAGAATCCAAGAGAACAATCGAAATTAGGCTGGACATGAGGGGGGGGGGGGCACAAATATGCAAATGATACATTACTGTGAAACCAGCCCCGCTCAACATGTGGAATCCAGAGGAGCAACATGGGCAGCCTGCGGCTCTTGCCTAAGAATGCAGGAACAGGATCTTCCTGGCACCCGTCACTGAAAGGAGCTCAGGGCAGGGAACAGGCCCAGGCGACCATAGACAGGTAGGATCGCAGCTAATACCTGAATTGTGGCATCACTGGACTTTGCCCCCCATGTGCAGAAGGGACCTTGTGTCTGTCCGGAGCTGGCTGAGAGCAGCATGAACAGAACTCAGCAGAGCCACCCTCACCCGCAGGCAGAGGGGTGTCACTGCCAAGTGCCTACATCAGGGGAATCAGTAAGCTGCTCCCAGTTGCACCCTATGCCCTGGCTGTGCAAACCTCCAATTCCAAGCCCCACCAGGCTGGCTACCAGCCTGCAATGTTTTATCAGGATGGTTTGAGGGCAGAGGGAGGGTACTAATCTAGATGCCCATTATCGTGGTGTCCAGGATCAGAACAACAGCTCCACAAAACGTGAAAGTAACTCAAAGGACATAGCACAGCAAAGGAGGGGGCCGAAATTCATAAAGGGCGACAGCAGCCCATGACCCTACCATAGCTGTACACGCCCTGTATACCCCTCCCAGATGCAGTATGTCTTATCTCATTCAGGGTTTTACCTGCTGCTCATCCCCCTGGTATCTGAGCATGCTCACATCCCCCGTACAGCATACATTCCAGCACAGCTGAGAGCAGAGCGGCTTGCCGGGTAGCGCCGGGCTCTCCTGCTGAAGGACAAGCATGCAGTCTTTCTGGAGCAGTGTCAGGCCTGATCAGACAATGGAGGGATCTGGCTGGCCTAGGCTGACGCTAGTGTTTGGGAGACAGATGAAAGCAGTGGCTGAGATGCCCCTTATCTAATTGGCCCTGTGCCAGCTAGGGATATTGGCCTGCTTTGAGCAGCACTGAGGCTGCCGGAACACAGGCCGCACAGGCAGAGAGAGTTGGGTGGTCTGTGGGTTTGTGAACCAGTTGAAAGCAGCCCCGGGAGCTCAAAGCTGGGTATTTCTAGCACTTGGTGCAGCTCGGTGTGAGAATGAGAAGATCCTGACTGTCTAGCTGGGGTGGCATCTCTGGGACCAGGCTCTCTGGGTGCCAAGCATGGTGGAGGCATGTCCAGGGGATGCTGTGAGAGCGCTTCTGGTGGGCATGAGCTGAGCTGGGCTGGCCAGACTCGGCAAGAGAACAAGAAACCCAGTGTGTGAAAAATGGTACTTCCTAAATTTGTTTTCCTGGGGCTTTATCACAAAACCAAGACCTTCACATTGATTTGGGAGAGCTGTAGCCCAGAATTGCCAATTGCCTGGTGGTTGTGGCACTAAGCTAGCTGAAACGGCAGCCACATCTTCTGCTCCCAAGTTCCATCCTGGACCTGAGAAATCTTTCCAAGGACAGAATGTTACACTGAACATAAGAACAGCCATACTGGGTGAGACCAAAAGTCCATCTAGCCCAGTATCCTGTCTTCTGACAATGGCCAATGCCAGGTGCCCCAGAGGATATGAACAGAACAGAGAATCACTGAGTGATCCATCCTTCACCCATTCCCAGCTTCCCTCCCATCAGTTCCCACCCAGCTCTACAGCTTGGCTGTTGCCCCCAGAGTCCTGTCTCAGGGTCCCCAGAATCCTGTCTAAGTGGTGCCAGGCCCCGATGCATGGAGGTGGGATCGGCAGCCTTGTCTCTGGGGTTCCCTGTGTGACCCTCTCCCCCACTCAGGTGTCCTCCCACGTCTGTCCTATAGTCACACAGCAGTACCTCTTGGGCCTGGCTGAGACCAGATCGGTGGGAGGTGCAGCACGTGATCGCTCCCCTTTTCTCTAGGGAGCTTGCAGGGTCACTCCTGGACCTCTTTGAGGGCAGAAGCAGAGTGACACTGATATGCAGTCACCTCCACACTCTGGTTTGTGCTGTTCTCTACCCTTTCTGGTCATGGGTTCCCTCATACAAAGGATGAGATCAGCGAGTCTGCAGAGTCTGTGCAGGGTTGAGGTATTGTTCCAGGCATTAGGGGAGAACACACTGCACACAGCCAGGCCAGGAACACTGTGGCTCACACCTGCTGGTAGGTTGCAGCAAGAGCATCTGCAGGAAACCGGCCCCAGGGCCCTGTAAATGGGACACATGGCCAGGCCTTCTCACTGACACAAGAGCTGCTGGGATGGGGAGTGTGTCCACACAAGGGAGGTTGGCAGGTGCCAGGTCTCACATGTCACACACAAAGGAGCTTTGTCCTTCCTCCCCTCCTGCTGATTTGTTCTCCTCCAGCTCCAAAGGTTTGGAAAGTGAACGATTTATGTTACTGCTTTGGATTTGGACTAATAAAAAAAATCTGAGTGGTAAGCTGATAAATCCAAGGCTGCCTGTCTGCAAAACCCTTTCAGGATGGAGACTTTGCTGATTAGAGTAATCAAGCCGCCTGTAATAAATATCTGTTATAATTATTTAATGGGGAGAGAGAGGATAATAGTGCCACCTGCTGGCACATACCTGCTTTCTGCAATGCTGGGACATTACTCCTGTGAATAGCCCTCTACATCCATCCACCTCAAAGAAGCAATTGGACGTCCCAGTCCTGTGGAGCTTGGAGGTGTAGGAGTGGAGTGATGGGGCCTGGGTGGAGCTGGGGAAATATTACTTGGATTTCCTGAACTGATTTTAAAATCTGCACTTTGCAAAGCATGAGAACAGTTAAACTCCATGAATTGAGAGCAGCTCTCTCAGCCAGCTCAATAGAGCCAGAGAGCAACCTGGTCCACTGGGGCAAGCACAGGGCTGGGGCCAGTCCTAGCTGTGCCACAGACTTATTGTGTGGCCTTGCGCAAGTCACTGTTGTCAGATTATCAGTTGTGCTGAGCATGCCATAGCTCCTGTTAGCTCCCATCAAATGACTCAGGCCCTTTCAGAAAGGGGAATAATCTCTCCCACCCTCGTTCAGGGGCTGCGAGGACGAATTAGATCATTTTTCTGTGGAATATTGAGGACCCAATTCTGTGCACAGTTTTGCATCTGTATTTGTGTAAGTGGTTGTAATTGCACATGTAAATGGGGAATTGTGCGCACAATCAAGCATCTTGCAGGCACAGTCCTGATGCCTGAGCATACATGCGCAGTTCCAGGCACAAGCAGACCTCTCATCTTTGTAAGAATGTAGGGGAGATTTTTAATGGCTCAGAGAGCCTTAGGGTGCTAAATTAGGGCTCCTAATTGCCATTTCAAACATCTCCCCTTTTAAGCCCTGAATGTAAAGTGCAGTTAATGCTGAGCAGCTTCCTTCCTTCCGTGAATGGAGTGCAGCCAGTCCCAGGGCATGGGCTGTGATCTCAGCAGTCAGGGAGCTAGGGAATGAGAGGTGTTAATCACAGCAGAGGATTAAGGTCTCCTGGGGTCCTGGGATGGAGCAATTGGGGGGACCTCCAGCACCAGAACTGTGGCCCCACCCCACCCCTTCCGCCTGCAGTCTAACCCCCATTCCACCTACAGCCCTGCCCCATTCTGCCCCTTCCCCCACAGCCACACCCCAGGCTCCTTCCCCCTCTCCACTGTTGCCCTGCTGTGGCCCCAGGGCCATGGCAGGGAGCAAGAGCCCTGGGGCCACAGCAGGGGGAGATTTTTCTGGGGCCCCAAATTGGCTAGGGACCCTGGGCCTGTCCCTATGGGCCTGTGCAGTAATCCACCTCTGGTTACTCAAGAGTCAATGAGATGAGAGGGTGTTTCTCAGGGGCAGAAGGAGTGTTATGTGTCAATTCTGTGGCTTCACCAGCATACTAGCCTAGTGTGTTAAGTGTAAAGACGGAGCAGGGATGCACCCTTCGCAGGGTATATAATCTACTGAGAAAAAGCTATGCTAATAACAGAGGCTCTGTTAATGTCTTTCACTGGATTGATTGGCCTGTCCATTAGGAACTTACTTTGGCTTTGATTTCCTGGGTTTCTGAGTACTTCACACTTCTGGCTTTTGTCTCTGTCATCTGTTGATAGCACTCTGGGTGTGTGGTTGTGGGTGTGACCTGCACAGAGAAATGGGGACCTTCAGCACAAGGAATAGAAACATGCAGCCCTGGGAAGAGAGGATGGCAAAGTCTCTTCAGCTTCTTTGTTCCAAAAGAGGCTTGAATAAAGACTTTGCAGCCCAAGTGTGTGGCATAGTTTTACTTTTAGTCTAATATGCTGATGCAGATTCTGCCGAAGGCCTGGCAGGCTGGGTGAGAGGGCGAGAGGCAGGGTCCCAGAGCAGTCAGGGGGCTGGAGGTGTAGCTGAGTAGTGACTGCACAGCACCTCAGAACAATTGTTTCATGACTGTGAAAACCATGGACTGACAGTAACAGTGTGAAGCTGTGCTCTCTGCCCAGGTAGCACAGGAGGCTGGCACGGGACCGGGGAGGGTGGTTTTGGGCGGAGATGCCATATGGCCATGGGGTGCATGTGGGGTATGTTTGATGGAGTCCCCGGGTGCCTGTACAGGATTTTTATGGGACTTGTTTGGCAGAGGTGCTGCATGCCCAGGGGGCGGGTGGGGGGACTGGGATTCAACAGAGCTGCCCTGTGCCCTGCAGACGTGGTGGGGGGAGGCTTGTTTTTCCTGTGTGATACTGTGTGTTTGGCAGAGGGGGCGTGTGCCTGTGCAGCATGGGGTGAGGGTGGGGTGTTTGGTGGAGGGGCCGTGTGACCATGCAGCAGGTGGGGTGGGGATGGGGTGTTTGACGGAGGGGGCGTGTGCCCGTGCAGCAGGTGAAGTGGGGGTGGGGTGTTTGGCGGAGGGGGCGTGTGCCAGTGCAGCACGGGATGGGGTGTTTGGCGGAGGGGCCGTGTGCCTGTGCAGCACAGAGTGGGGTGTTTGGCAGAGGGGCCGTGTGCCTGTGCAACATGTGGGGTTGGGGTGGGGTGTTTGGCAGAGCAGCTGTGTGCCCGTGCAGCATGGAGTGGGAGTGGGGTATTTGGCGGAGGGGCTGTGTGCCCATACACCATGTGCAGGGGAGGTTGAGTCTGTCCCCGGGCTCTCAGCTCTGAGCAGCGTGAGAACACCAGCGGGAGAAGGAGAGGGAGCATCTCACTGGGATGGTAAGTCACCGCGCCCGGCAGGGTCCCTCCAAACTCCAGCAAGGGGATGGTTCGTGCTTGGCTCGGTTCCCAGTGACCCAGGACTCAGTGGGTGCTGCTGGCCATTTGCAGGCAGATGTGACTCTGGGCTCTGCAGAGCCACACACTTGGCTTTAACACCTTCCTGGGACTCCGGTGGGGCCTGGCCAGAACCCAACGGTTCAAAACATCCTTCTTGTTCTTTGTTGGGTGCTGTAAAGGTCAAGGCAGAGCTCATTGTCCAGTTCTTGCACCCAGACCAGCCGCTGGGCATCAGGAGCCCTGGCAATTATTTTTAATTCCGCTTCCTTCTTTCTGCTGATCCTGGGGAAGAGAGGGCAGCCAAGGGCGGGGGAACCTCACCCAAGATGGGAGTGTGAATGAGGAGTGGATGGGGCCTGGCACGCTGGTGCTGGGAGGCTGTTCTGTCCACAGTGATGGGAGCTGGGGAAGGGCACTACAGGAACAGTGCGGCTGGAGTGAAGGGGCCCGGGGAGACAAGAGATGCCATCCAGGTGGAGGTGGGGAAGTCACAAAGATGCGGATCTTGAACTGGATTCAGGGTACAAAGGGAAGGCTGTGGAGGGCTCAGTGGGGGAGTGATGTGCTGAGGTGGGCTGGGTTTTGGGGGGCCGTAAGAGAGTACAGGCAGGAGATGGCTTGGGCCTGGAAAACTACAGGAGCTGTTGTATTAAAAGTGAGACCCACCCCACTGTCCTAGTACATGTTGTGCAGGAAAGAGCCCAGCAGGCTGGGGAGAAGCAGGGAATGGCCCCGGGTTGTGAATGTGAGTGGCACAGAGGATCTTGTCAGGCTGCAGCCTGCTGGAGGTCACTGCATGCTGAGAGAAAGCTGACTCAGAACAGACCCTTTGCTGTGTGCAGAAGGGGCTGCCAGGAATCCAACTCAGCAGCCCCTCTTGGGCCAGGTCTGGGGAGAAGGGTTTGGTGCAGTGGCACAGGGGCATTTTGAGGGCACAGCTTTGGGGGCTGGTATTTAGACACTGTACAGTGGCACTAGCAGTGCTCACGTCTGGACCTCAGCAATGAACCGCAGTGCCAGCTAGTGCAGAGGGTGCAGCTCTAAATGTCCAGGCCATGGTTGGGAGAAGCAGCAGTTTGTGCTGCCCCCAGGGAGCAGAAACGAGGGAGCAGAGTGTCTCCCAGCAACGAAATGAGGTGGCAAAGATGGAACACTAGCCAGGAGATGAACCTGCAGGGCCATGGATTGAGGAGTCCACTGAGTTTTTGTCCTGCACTCACTTCAGGAGGAAGCTGCAGTGAGGCAGGCTGGAGTCTGGGTGCTGGGGCTGGGAGGCTGAGCACTGAACTGCCCCCTGAAAAGTGCTTGGGTAACAGTTGTGAGAGGGGCCACTCACTGATCCCTGGACTGCCCATGTGCGGCATTGGCTCCCTCCTGCCAGCGCTAGGACTGGGTCCCAGAACACCTGATTCCCTTTGGTCTACTGTGTGTGTGTGTGTGGCCGTGCATATCCTGCGACTCTCTCAGGTCAGATTCCAGTGCTCTGACTGCACCCAGTGGAGAAATGCTGTGTGACACCTTTGGCCGTGGATGCACAGGACTTACCCTGGGCCCAGTGCTGTCCGCTTGGCTTAGGGGGATGTTGGGCTTTCTCAGAGTCGCTCTCATGGCTGAAGGACGCAGCTGTGTCTAACTGAGGCTGTAGCTCCCAGCCAGCAGCTTGCTGGCTCCCAGCCCAAGGGGGGGAGCTGTGCTCCCTTAGCGAGGCTTTCAGCTGTATGGGGCCATGTCGACTAAAGGCAGCAAGCACAGGTGTCTGCCCAGTGCTCCCTTTGTCGTGTTTGCCTTTTGATGCCATCTCAGATTAATTGGTGCCTAGCGCCTATGTAAATCTCCATGTGGCTGCAGATGAGTCTTAATGGGTCTCATGTTCGCCTGCACACAATCACTGCGCACAAGTATGTAATTAAGTGCCTTGAACAGCACTTTGGGACATTTGATTCTGTAGAGAAACTCCATGGAAATGTAGGCTGTTGTCTGCAGCTGGTTCACACTGCGGTTTCTCTCATTGTTCAGTGTGGTGTGCGACTGAATGGGAGAATCAAACCAGGGAGGAAAGCTGCTCCTGGAATACCAGCCTTTCCTGGGCAGGCATAGGGACTGGCTTGTGGGAAGCTGGGGTGATGCCTTGGCAATCCACTTCAAATCTCCATGCCTTTCCAGTTAACCTCTTGCTTTCCTTCTATCCGCAGGAGCTGTCAGAGCATGACTAGTCTGTTCAGCAGCACCATGGGCCCTGCTAAGGATGGAACATCCTCTCTTCCCAGGAGGCAGAGCACCTTCTCCAAATCCCCACTACGTGCGCTCTACGACCTGTTGATAGGGCCCATGGAAGGGGTAAGTGCCTTGCTACAGGCAAAAGTTGCAGAGTCCAACCTACCAGAACTTTCTGGGGCCTGGAAAGGAAGAGGCTAGATAACTCATGGTTTGGGAACGAAGCACAGAACCTTTCACCGGTGGGTGCCTGGTTCCAGCGCGAGGCAGCTGGGTGACTGGATAGCTCAGGGAGTTGGTTATATGGAGCATTTCTGGGTTAAATCCAGGAGAGGAATAGCGACTGCAAGTACTTCACATGGGAGGCTGTTCAGTGGACCCGACGTGAAATGAGTTTCATAAAGAGTGAACTCTCTTCTCCCCCTCAAGGAGATCCCTCTTTGGACAGGGATCTCAGGGAGTGCCACATTCGTGGGGAAGCTTGCCCTCGTAATGCCTATGCTGTATCCATTCTTAGGATAAAGAGTGCCTCAGTGTCCCAGGCTCTCAGTCCAGGACTATTCATTGTTACCTTCTCCTGTGACTTGTTTCCAGACAGAACCCAAACCCTGCCAGTGTATCTGTTCTCACATAACAGCGATAAAAGAGCCCTCTGCCCAGCCTCTTCTCTGTGCTTTCCACTGCCTGGGGCAGCTAGTGCAGCTGCATTAATGCATTCACTTACCCCAGGCTGGGGCACTGTCTGAAATGCTGAGGGTGGGGGTTTGTGCCTGCGGATTTCCATGTAGGAGTCCCACGTGTTTGACTCATCTTGGTCTGTGCTGGTGGGTCTTGGGCCATGGGCATGGCCTGCCCCTGGGTACAGAGTGAAACATTTTTCTTGACCCACCAAAAGAGGGGCTGGGCGAGGAGATGGGATCTGGAAAAGGGGGCAGTCTGGCTACAGGGTGACCTGTAGAATGGAGTAGCTGCAGGTTGAAATCATCCCTGGCTCCCTCAGTGGGTAGCATCAAAAGCTCAGGCCTGCTTGCCAGGCAGGTCCCCACGCCCCTTTCTAAGGATGCTGATAAGCGTGACATCCACTGAGCTCTGGCTGACTGAACATCCTGTGCAGAGCACTCCCAGGCAGCTTGTTTTCAGGGAGCGGGAGAAGGTCTGACTATTACTGTCTTCTTAGATTCCTCAGCTTTCCCCCATATTGTGTTTTTACCAGAGAGCCTCTCCAGGGCTCTTGATGTTTTTACTGCCCATCTCTGAGCCTGTGAATTTCTGCTGCATCTTTTCAGAGACAGGGTGCTCTGTGGCAGGGTGTTCCATGCAGCAGGTATGGGATGTGTGGAGTGTCTAGTGCAGAGGGGTTGGTCACATGCTGGATGTGTGATGGGGTGTTCCAAGTATCAGTTAATCACATGCAGAGAATTGGAAAGGTGCCACATGAAGCACAGTGCCACGGTGGTCATACGCAGGAGCACATCACACGGAGTGGATGTAATGAGATGTCGCACCATTGGTATGGAATGGAATTCTACCAGACTAACAAGATCTCTGCCTGAACTCCGGGTGAGGAGTCTGGGGACTGGGATTCTAATCCCAGCTCTACCAGTGACTTGCTGAGTGACCAGGGGCAAGTCACGTCCCCTCTCTGGGCTCCCTTTTCAAACTCTGAAGAGGCTTGAGTTAGTGATAGACGAGAATCGACTTCCGAGGTTGAATGCGGAACATGTAGCAAGCAGGCCAAGGGTAAAAGAAGGTTGATATAAAGAAGCCTTTTGCTAGTTACTCCCTGATCTCTTTGCATGTGTGCGGGATCTTTGCTCTCCCCTCGCCTGCTTGTTGTCTATTTGCCTTTAAGCTCTTTGGGGCAGGGCTCATGCTTTACTCTGCGTTTGTATCACACCCATCCTGATGAGTAGGTCTAGGTGCTGCCTCAAACATAAATGACAATCTGCATAGTGAGGATGCTCCCTTACCCCTCTCCTGGGCCATGCAGGTGGATAGCTACTGTTGGCAGAGCCCTGGAGTACGCCACCGTGGAATTGCTGACTGTTTGCCAGTTGCTGCTGTTAACTCCTGCTTGTCAGCCCACTGACCCTGTACTTTCCAGGACTGACTTTAAGGTTGCTCCCCAGCCTTTCTGCAACTCTCCTTTCTGATGCTCCTCCTGCACCCTCATTAGATCCCCCAGAATTCCCTTCCTCAAGGCTGAGAAAGGCCAAGGGTGATTCCTTTCCCCTAACCCCAGCCCAAACCTGGCTGTCCCCTGCGCTGCCGTCTCAATCTCAGCTCTGTCCTTCTGAGAAAGAGGTGACCAGAATTGCAGACAGCATTCTAACTAGAGGCCAGACTAGCTTGTCTTGAATTATGCTCCACACCTATTGCAAAGCCATGCAAGTTATACCACCACAGGATAGTTCTCATTTCCTTTTATGCTGTTAAACAACATGCTGACGGAGTCAGTGAATCCCCAGAGCCTGCATTCTCTAGTGCACTGCCATGTGAAGGGTGTTTTCATCCCAGGTTTCCTTAGGCTTCTGTATATCGAATGGTGTGAGTCTGAGTAGACTCGAAAGCCTCGTCCTCCTCTCCGTTCCCCACCCATCCTGCAATGCTGTGTTACAACAAGAGCCTGGCATAGCCAGTAAGAAAGTGCTAGCCAGGGCCCTAGGCACAGGCTGGGAGGAGACGCTGCTGGGATGTGCTCTGTGCTGGGCACAGGTTGGGTTGCTGGCTGTTCTGGAGCTGAGGCAGGATATTACTGTCACTCTAGTGGTTTGGGGCACATGGAGATGTGAGGTTTCTGGGGGCACTCTTGTCAGGCTGATCTTGAGTGTACAGTGCAGGGAGAGCTGTTGGTGCTGGTGAGCAAGGGGGAGAACAGGAGACAGCTGACAAGTAGAATCACACCACATGGTCTCATTGCTACAGCCACATGCTGTTAAAGGGCCCAACTAATCTGGGGTGCTTGGGAGCAGCACCGTGTGCGAGAGACCTGCTGGGAATGTGGAGTGTGGACAAGGCATAGGAGAGAAATTGCTCAAGAAAAGGACTGCACTTAACATGCACACACCACCGCTGTAGACAGGGAGTGACTTCAGGTTCCTGCTGAGAAGTTGCTGTGGGATGTTTAGATGTGACAGAATCACAGTGATCTAAAGAGCTGAGAACAATTTCACAATAATATCTCATCAGAGACGAGAGGTCTGAGTTTATCTGCCAGCTGGAATTGTGCTGAAGCATCAGGAAGGTCTGCAGTGATTCTGCATAGTACACGATGGGGGCAGTAGCTGAGCGAGACAGACTGCACAAGCTTTGGGGGTTCACTGCAGGGAGAATTAGTGAGGGGCACTGTCATCTCACCTACATTCCTGACTTCTCTTGCAGGAGGGATTTAATTGGTGTATTTTTGTTACTCAGAGAAGTGACTCCTCTTTCCTAAGAGATGCAGGGAGCCTGTGAATGTCAGAATCCCCTTTCCCCATTTTTCTTTTTCCTACAGGTCTTAATTCTCCCACTTTATATGAAAGCCAGAGAGCTGTGCTAACTGGTACCTGGATTTCCCTGTGCAGCTGCTATGTGATCTGTCCACTTGGGGGTAGTGCTGCACTGTCAAAGTGAGCCGACCTGGGAAGCCAGCCGCAGGTTTCCTAGACAGAATATAGAATTGTGTGTTCAGCCTTTCAATAAAAATATTGAAAATAAAAGTCTGAGATTATAAATCACAGACACTTCAAGACTAAAGAGATTAGCCCCTTTATGCAGTGCTCATAATTATTTGAACAACTGTCTTTGTTTAGCAGCTGTGATGTTGTTAAGGGCCTGGGTCAGAGAATCTGAAAAGCGGAATGGAATTATATTTTACCTTAGGCGTTACGCCACTATTCGATTTAATTTTTGCTTAAGGGGAAAGCGCTGCCTTGGTGGCTTTCTTGAAACATTCTGTCCTTTGCTGTCAAGAAGGCAGCCACACTTGGACTGATCTTTAAGATGTGCATAGTGTAGTCGCGTACATCAGCCATCATGAAACATCACATCAGCCCCAGTCTGAGCCTCACAGGAGCTGGAGCCATTTGCACCTGCACAATAGGCCACGAGGAGCAGCAGTGGGGGCCTGCTGAGTTTCCAGATCGCTGGGGTCACTGCTAACTGAACATCGACTCTGGAGTGGATTCTCTGGCTCTGCTGCAGTCTGTTCAGCTAGAGGGTGTCAGCCCTAGGAACACCCACCCTCACCTCTCCAACACTTTTCAGTTGCTATGGTATCTGGGTGCTGCTCAGATGCTTGGGCCTGCCTCCAAGCTTCTGGTTTGCCCCTGGTTGAGATACTTGTGGTGAGGTGAGCGCAGACTCAGGTGTGATTAGGCAGGGGTGGGAAAGTGATTTCTGGCTAGCTGTCTGTCTGATGCACAGTGATGGTAAAAATTCTCCATGACATTTCCCAAGACCCAAACAGCATTTCTGGGGAGCTGCCCAAGCAGCCAGCACTGCCACCATCAGTGCTTGTGGGAAGGTGTCAGTGGTTTGGGACTAGGTGTCACCAGAGATTTCTCACTCTAGCTACTAACCCCCAGTGAGCTGTTTGACATCTGGAGACCAGGCTATCAGTTCATTGTGTCAGCTGCTGATCCTTTACAATTCAGGCACCTTAAAATGCACTGTCCACTAGCCTCTGTGATCCACAAGAAGTCCCTGTATCAAGTTGTATTTGATTATCGAAGTCATTTACTTTTCCTGTGACTCCAGTTACTCCACATTCCTCAGGGAGGTGTGGATCTGGTTGCATGGCAGCATGACAGAGAGAGAGGGAATGTCTGAACTGTGGATTTTATTCTTTATACAGCTAGTTAGTAATTAATTAATAGCAAGCATTACCAAATGCAAAGTGTTATATCATACCGAGAACTTCAGACCACCTGGTGTCTGAGATCCTCAAGCAGGTTCCAGTGTCACAAAGCAATAACCCAACAGGGAAAATACCAGGCCCAACTCTCCCTTCTTGAATCTCTAAGCAGAAAAGGTGAGGGTAATTTTTCAGACATTAATGCTCTTTTCTAAAGCTAGGACAGCAGGGAGAACAGACACGTGATTGTGCTGGAGCACAATGCTGGCCATCTGAGGAGAGAAACAATTCCCAGCCACCCCCAGGGAGTCTCTGGGATACAGGGTTATTTTAGAGAGAGTGGTCCTGCCTGTACGAAGTGCTTCATAGCTGGAGATGTAACTGCCATGAGCCTGGGCTCAGTGCCTGCCACTGTAAGCTCCCCCATACCCCTGCACCAATGCACGTAACTCCTAGAGAACATGGCCAGGATTCTGTAGCCTGATCTATAGATTATGTACTAATTACATTGATTACTTAAGAATTCCGAATGATCACTTTGAAGGTTGGCAGGTATTTGTCCCAAGATCAGGCCCAGTATTATTCAAAGTATTGTGTGCAGAGCGGCAACACTCTCTCCATAGGAGCACTTCTGAATTTGCAAATAGTTTATTAATACGTTTATCTCAGTCACAAACACCCCAGCTCAGTAAGGTAGATGGAGATACTACAGAACGTACATCTGCACATCATATATTCACACCATCTCCTGTAGAACAACCTGAAATGTCAGCCATCATCTTCCGCATCACCTCCCCCTCATCATCAGTGGCCATTATTCTGGCACCTCCCAGGGCTACGTCTTTCTCCCTAGGCTGGGATGCAACTTTTATAGTATGTTATGCTGATGCCACCATGTCTAATGCTCCTGTGATTAGTCATCTCCGGATGTTTACTCATGTTTCTGTGGTTGGCAGGTGTCACTATGGTCAATATCCTCCTTGCACACCTTATTTTCAGTTCCCCAAAACTCAGGGGTGACCATTAGATCATTTATCTGTGCCAAAATTCATGGGCCCCAAGCCTTATGCTAACTGCTGGAGGTAATGTCTCACAGGGTACAGACCTATAGATTCCTTGCATTACCGCTGAATATAATGCAAACAGAATATAATGAAGGCACAGCAGTGAATATAATGAAGGCAAGCCAGCCCGATGGGCTACAGTTTGGAAGGTGGAACCTGCTCATGGAGGGGAGTAACGTTACTGGTGATGATTCTAGTCCAAGGCTCCTAACCTTTAGAGAGCTCTGAGAGGAGCCATTTGCTGGGTAGGCTTTCTGTGCTGGCTTCTGCGAGGGCCTGGAATAAGCTAAATCTGGGAGCTGCACTTCAGCTTTTGTCCAAAGGGCTAGGGCTAGGCTGGCAGTGGATCTCTAACAGTATCTCTAGTGTTCTTGGCACCTGCTATCTCCCTCCAGCCTGAGGAGCATCACGGCTGGGCCCTGTGTTGTAATTTTATGGGACTGACTCGGGGTACCCTGTGGCTGCTGTCCCTGGGGTTAGGGGCTGCAGATAAAGCCTTGGAGAGCCTCCTGCCCAGCATTACAATAACTAATCCTGTGGGGGATGGACAGAGGTGGCAGACCATGTATGCATCACCTCAGCAAACGGCAGCTCCGTCTCTGCTCAGATATCCAATCCTGTTACCGGCAGCGCCTCACTGGTGTCCATAGCACAGTGACTGCTAAGAAGAGAGACCACCCACACCAGCAGCTTGTCAGCATTTTAGCGGCTGACCCCATTGCTGGTGCCCAGTGGCTCAGTCATACTACCAGCAATTCATCAGCCACCAAGGCAAACAATTACATGGCCTTTACAGCCACCATCCTGTGCTGGGACCTGGAACCTCATGGCTGCCAGTGGTGTTCATGTGCTTGGCCTGATGCAGAGCACGGGATCCCATGCTTTGCTGTTCAAAGCCTTGCCTCCATTGCTTTCATTGAACAGCTTCTTTTTGTTTAAACTCGCCCCTGAAAATAGCTCTTGGAGGAATGTGAAATGCAAATGAGCCTCATAATTTTATTTGTTTCCCTAACACACATGCAGCTATCATGAAAAAATATTAAACCCTGGGGGTTTCCCATACAAAGGGAAAATTCTGCTAGGCACATGTCACAATGGCTTAGATAGTCTCATTATGTTGCCTGCAGCTAAAGCTCCTGGAGCAGTAAGTCAAACGGAATATATAAAAAAAAAATTTCTGGAAAACAACAACCCCCTGGTGGGAAGCTACTGCTTGTCAACTTGATCTCTGCAGAGAGAGGCAAGATTGAGCAGAGGCTGGTAAATTTAGCTACAGAGCACGCAGGCTGGTTCACCACAGGCAGTGTGCAGGGGGAGGCCTCCCTCAAGGAGCCGTTGGTGCTTGTAAACAATATGTCAGAATGGAGAGGACATTTTTCTCAGGAAGGCTCCTGAGGCAGCTGGATGTCAGAGAGACTGACCCTGTATCTTTGTCTCCAGTCAGTGAAGCAGGGTGAACTATAGAGCTGCAAGGAGGGCAGGATAAACAGCACGAGGTCAGTGACTATTTTTAACTCTTCTTAAAAGAAAATCTTTCTTTTCCTTCTGCCGTTTTATTGCCATTTCACATGGGAAAGTTTCTTTCTTGCTCTCTCTCTCTAACTGCCTACCTGTGTGTCTAGCCTGCCTCCGTTGTGGCTTACCCTTCCTTAGCTGTTGCCTTGCCTCCAGCAGTGGGTGGCTGCCAGAGGAAATTTAAGACCCTTATTAATGTTGCTCGGTTTTTGCTGTGGTCTGTGAGCTAAGCTTAGAGAATCCCACAGGAGATTCCTGTTATTCTTCAAGTCATCAGTGAACTGAGATCAGTGGGTCTCAATCTGAAGTACAGCTATCAGCATTAAAAACTGCTGCATGTCATGACTTAAAATCTCTGCTCAGAGGCTCAGGCCTGGGATGGGGGAGCTGTGGGTCAGGACAGAGGTGTATCATCCGAGCTGTTTGTGGAGAACTCGGCAAAAGCAATAAAATGCACCAAGTTCATCTCTCCTAATGTACGCACATCCAGTGCTTTCCCTCCAGACTTCCTGGTTACTCAGCACATGCAGGCCCAGTCATTTCGTGCTGCTTTCAAACCCCTTTTTAGAAAAGGGGTTTGTTTTTTCATTTGACAAGTCAGGCCATGAACTGTTCAGAAAGGGGAAAGAGACACTGGGAGAATGAAATTATCTCTAAATCAAGGAATCTAAAAAGGGGCAAAGTAGGTCAATCATTTGAGAGAGAGGCAGAATGTGAGTGTTATTCCTCCCAAGAACAATGTATCTGTCTGGAGCCAGAGATGTTCTCTAGGTTATTACCTACACAATACAAGTCAAAATGTTTGAGAAAGCTATGTCCAGTGCTGCTTGTGCGGGAGCCAGGATTTTCATTAGGAAGAGGTACATATTTGGGGAGCTTGGAGTGTAATTCAGAATTCCACTCAGAATGGAGTGGGGCAGTTTTATCTTCATTTGCTGAGCAGCATGAGTAGCTGTGTTTTTCCTGTCAAAACAGATATTCGCTATGTCTGATGGCAGCTAAAACGGTGTCACTCAAAAGAAATTATAGTCCTGAGTGCTGAGCCCTGGTCTCCATCCTGCCAGAGAATCCTGAACACCTGGCGCATGCTTGGGGAAGAACAAGAGGTCTCAACGGAAATACAGCAACACACGTTGAACTGGTTAATTCCAAAATCAGGTCAAGTTGAAGCTAAAGTCCCATATGGGCATGTGCTAAAGGCCTCAGGTTTAAATGAAATGTTGCTTTAAAGGCCCATACTAAACCTGCTGCTCTAACATTGAGGCATCTGTTTGCTCAGCAATTTGTTGTCCATTTTGTGATTGAGATCAGTTTTGCTGCTTTTAGTTTGTGTGGTGTAGATGTTGTTTCAGTGCTTCTTGTTCTAAGCTGTATGTGAGCTACAGAGCTGCTCACTTTGGGGTGCTGTTTCTGGTCGTAGTCAATAAAACATGATGAAATGGATTAAAATGGAATTAATTCACTTTTTCATCCTTAAATAGGACCAGAGGCAGCAGCTACTGACTATGCCGTTTGTGTCTTGGTCTGTTTTGGTGTTCCTGGCCTCTGTTTGCCAGAAGCTGGGAATGGGCGACGGAGGAGGGATCAATGGCTACTAGCCAGGATGGGCAGGGATGGTGTCCCTAGCCTGTGTTTGCCAGAAGCTGGGAATGAGCAAGAGGGGATGGATCACTTGATGATTCCCTGTTCTATTCAATCCCTCTGGGGTACCTGGCACTGGCCACTATCGGAAGACAGGATACTGGGCTAGATGGACCTTTGGTCTGACCCAATAGGGCCATTCTTATGTTCTTATGTTTGATGACAACCTGTCTGTCTCTTTCCATTTAAACCTTCTGGAGACTAGAGGAGGAGATACTAACAGCAAGCAGATAAATGTGCTGAGTCCATACTCGGTGGGGGAGAGAAAGTTGTCTTCCTAACATCCTAGTGCGGATGAGTAGAGCTAATGAATTAACGGCCACATATAACTGGGCGCCTTGTCCAGGTTCTTGGCACCCTGAGGACCTGGGTTCATTGGAAACAGTAACTGAGGTGGCGCCTGTCCTCACTGATTTTTTCAGGGCTGGATTCTAAGCCAGTATTGAAAAGCTTTGCCCAGTTTTGTGGAGAAGGGCAAAGTGCTGTGTGACATTTTTAGCAGTGCTTGGGTTTGTAACTTACTGTTTCAACATCTGCTAAACATGCAATTGCAGAATCTCTGGGTGGGAGTCCCACTGCTGGTGCATTTGGTAGCGTCATTTCTTTGTGCTATCAGAATGAGAAGTGTTGAGTATCTTGACAACAGTCATGTGGAAGTGAGGCCTGGGATTTATTTTACCAATCCACCCCCACTCCTGGGGGTGATTGATTTTACAATTCTTTATGGGAAGGTTCTCAAAATAAAGCTATTTAAAAATGCAGACCATTGGGGCTCTTGCATGGGGCCATGTCAGTCACTGTCCAGCTGAGGAATAATATAAATGATGAAACCTGCAGCACACATGTCATGGTATCTTCCCCAGTCTGAACCTCAGAGTCCAGAAAAAATGGGGTACCAGCATGAATTCCTCTAAGCTTAATTACCAGCTTAGATCTGATAAGCTGCCACCAATCAGGACTTGGAGTGCCTGATAAACTGGTCTCCCCAAAACCTTCCCTGGGGGACCCCAAGACCCAAATTCCTTGAGTCTCACAACAAAGGGGAATAAACCATTTCTCTTCCCCCTCTTTTCTTCCTTCCAGATCTTTCCCGCCCTGGGTACACCAGGAGATCACCGTGCTTCAAACTCCTTGAATCACAACACAGAGAAATCAGGTTTCTCCTCCCCCTTCCCCCCCCCCACCAGGTTTTTCCTCCGTGGGTTATCCTGGAGAGAGAGACAGATTCAAGCTCCGTCAATTTAAAACACAGAGGAAATTCACCTTTCCTCCCCGACTACTCCTTCTCCCCACCAATTCCCTGGTGAGTACAGACTCAGTTCCTTAGCATTAACAAGGGGTAAAAAATCAATTAGGTCTTTAAAAAGAAAGTTTTTAATAAAAGACGGAAAGAGTAAAGATAATCACTGTAAATTCAAGATGGAATATTACAGGGTCTTTCAGATTATAGACACTAGAAAGAAAACCTCCTCCAGCAGAAATACAATTTAAAATACTTCCAGCAAACTACACATTTGCAAATAAAGAAAAACAATTAAAAAGACTAAAGCCGCCTTTATCCTGATACTTATTAGAATTAGAACAGAAGAGATTTTTTTAGAAAGATTGGAGGAATCTGCTTAGGTCTGGTCCCTCCCAGACCCCAGAGAGAACCCGCAAAACCCAAAAACACAAACAAAGGCTTCCCTCCACTGAGATTCTTGTCTCCTGATTGGTCCTCTGGTCAGGTGTTGCAGGTCACTGTTTGTTAACCCTTTACAGGTGAAAGAGACATTAACCTTTAGCTATCTGTTTATGACAACACAGGTCACAAATGTGAGGACTGAGGCTAAGGGAACATACAGAATGCAACAGAGAGGATGTGCAGGAAACGAAAATGGATGAGCACCACAGCCTCTGGGCAGCGAGGGGAATGAGAAACAGAGAATTCCCATTACATGCAGTGCCCTCTCCAGTTGCCGCATGCAGGCTGCAAGCAGAAGTTTTACTGAGCTGAAGTACTAATGAGCAGCTGTAAAATATTGCTGATGCCCACCTGCTGCTCTCTAGTGAACTGAAATTTTCATCAAAATTTCAAATTTTGACAGCAAAAGAATTCTTTCCGGAACATGTTTATGCAAAACCTTTCGACTTTTGACCGGCTGTGTCAATGCCACTCTCCCCTGTGCATCTAGATCCCTCGTACGCTCTCCCACCCTCACTCTCTCATCTAAAGTGCTTCACAAACTCCAGTGGTGCAGCACAAAAGAACACATTCTTTCTGTGTAGAGGGTGTCACTATGCCTCAGTGGGTCACAGCCGAAGATGCCACGTTTCCAGGGTGGGGTTTGTTTGTTTTTTACCTTCTCCCATGTGGAGGGACTGCTCTCAGTCTTAGTTTGTGGAAAATTATAGGCACAAGATGGAGTCCAGGGTCACATGAGCAAGTCACATGACCTTGCATGCTTTGATGACTCATAGGAGCAGCCATTACCCCTATTTTGGCTAAAGTGTCCACAGGAAGGCTCACGAGGCTGGGTCAACTCTATGGCCCACTGTGTTCTGTAATGGGCCATCAATTTGAATGATCCATTCAGAATGTGCTGGCTAGACTGGATGTAAATTACCTTGTGGGTGTTACCCCAGGAGCAAACACATTTGAAATACTGGTACATAGTCAGTATTCGTAACTTTAGATACAAAGATGATACATGCATACAAACATGATAATCATACTCAGCAAATCATAATTTTTCCATTGACATCTTACAATGGTATACTTTGTAAAAGATTTGTTGCAATTGTCTAACAGTGGCAATATTAATGATATAAATGGTCATGGTCCTTTCATAAAGCATCACATGGGGCCAATGTTTGTGGAAGTGGGAGGGGCGGTTAGTCACTTTATGCATAGCAAGAGAGGAGATTAGCAACTTTCAAAGAACCAAATCCAGATTATGCAATGTTGTTCTAGCCATATTGGTCCCAAGATATTAACGAGATGAGGTGGGAGAGGTAATATTTTTATTGGACCAACTTCTAGACCAAGTCCAGATTAGTGAGCCAGCAAATAGTTTCAGAAGTAGTTTAGGAGACTAGTGATGAGGCAGAGACCAAATGTGAGCCTTTGTATCTTCCGGTGAATAGGAAGGTTTGAATTTAAGTGGGAATGGTAGTTGTAATATGACAAGGCTGGAGAATGACTAACTTTCCTAAAGCTGCTTGTGCCTACTGAGATCTTTGCAGCAAAGATGTAGAACCCAGTCCAGTGCATCTAGCTAGAGATCTTCTGTTCATGAATGAATTGTTAATCAGTGCAAGTATGCCAGGGTGATAGGTGTTGCATCCGAGGTCAAATGTGCTCTGCTGAATAGCATTTTTAAAACAGATGATTCAGGTTTGCTGATTCTGGGAGCTTGGAAGCCTGACACTTACAGCAGGGCCTGAGCATGGAGTGTTTCTTTGGCTGTATAGACGAGGGGACTGAGCTGCCTGTGTGTCTTTCCTCTTCAGGGTCTGATGCATTCCAGTGGTCCAGTCGGCCGCCATCGCCAGCTGATACTAGTTCTAGAGGGAGAACTGTACCTTATCCCCTTTGCACTCCTGAAAGGAAGTTCCTCAAATGAGTACCTCTACGAGCGCTTCAGCCTCATTGCAGTACCATCCATCCAGTCACTGAACCCCAACTCCAAGGTACTGGTCCAGCCCCATGCTCCCAATGCTCCTGCTGTGAGGTGTGAGACATGCAGGGCCCCATCCATGCCATGTGAGACCTGAAGCCGCTCCATGCTGTAAAGGCTCACCCTGCAAGGGCCCCAGACTGAACCGCAGGGATTATTGTCTCTTCCAGTGGCTATGAAAATGGAAATCACAAACCTACCAACTTCCAGGGCACTGGTGCTGAATATGCTGAGCACTAACAGTGTACTTTGATGCTTTCCAGAACAGAGTCAGGTGCGGTCCCTACCCCAAGGAGATCACAAATCATGTCAAGGCAGTGGTTCGGATTTCTTTCTTAACTAGACTGGAGGTTCTGGGTGGGTTGAGCTCCCATGCAGACTGAGTGACCTAAACTGAGTTTTCCTGGTGAGTTAATCACATCCTAGCACTCTGCTCATATGTTTGCCTGCCTGCCTGTTCCCCTGTGATGCTGGCCACTGATTTCTCATAACATTGAGGACACAGGTCAAAGCTGATACTTTAAGCAGATCCTGGGGAAACACTATTTTCACTGATATATGGCAATAACCTTCTGCTTCTAAAAGCCCAAAAGTCTATGGGGAGTTCAAGGCCAACTTCATAACATCATAGAATGCCACAGATCTTGGTCCAATTGCTCAGAACAGCGTCCCATGGTACATCCTGCATTATTGCTGTGTGAAACAGTTGTCTAAATAGGAGGATGGGCCTGATTTTATCATTGCTGTTGATGTAGATGACTTGGAGTTTCCCATTCTGGATTAGCCCCCAGGAATCAATCTGTCTCTGTCTCTGGCCAGTACTTGATATTGAACTGCCACAGCACATTTGTTGGTCAGAGGTTTCTGTTGACCTGACTGCAGTGACACCCAGCTACAGTTAATTTAGAGCCCAGCAATGCATATGGATCATTCAGATGATTCCTTTCAGTGTCTGTTACTTTGTGTTTGTCAGCAGTGAACTTCATCAGCCACTAGATATAGATTCATAGAGTTTAAGGCTAGAAGGGCTCATTAAATCATCTAATTTCCTGTATATCACAGATGATTACATTTCACCCAGTTACACCCGTATTGAACCCAATAACTTATATTTGACCAAAGCGTGTCTTCCGAAAGGCATCCAGTCTGAGTCTGAAGACATCAAGAAATGGAAAATTTACCACTTCCTTGGTAGTTTGTTTCAGTGGTTAATCACTCACTAATTTATAATTTTAATTTGTCTGGCCTAAGCTTCCAGACATTATTCTTGTTCTGCCTTTCTCTGCTAGATTAAAAATTCCTTCAGTACCTGGTAATTTCTTCCCATGAAAATACTTATACGCTATAATTACACACATTTGAATATTGCCACAGTATTAGCACTTTTCCAGTGTTCCTGAATTTTCCCCGTATTGCAATATTTGTTAAAAGTTATTATCAGCAGGCTAGAGATTTCCTCAGCCAACTCTTTTAGGACTCTTGGGTGTAGGTTATCTGTGCCTTTTGATTTAAAAGTATTTATCCCTAAGATAACGTCGATGACCTCTCAAGGTCCCTTCCAGTCCTAGAGTCCTAGAGAGAGTCTATGTTTAAAATCCTCCTTAGTTACTAATGGAATGGAAAATATTTCATCCTCATGTGATATATCATTCTGCTTCTTTCCAAAAACAGAAAGAAATATTTATTGAACTCTGCCCAATTGCCTCATTTGGTTAGGTCCCTCTGAAGCTCCTCACAGTCTTTTCTAAACCTGACTACTACATAATTTTGTCATCTGCAACTGTTGCCAGCTAAGGAATGATTTTTATTTCGTCCTTTGTAAAGCACTTTTCATCCTGAACATCCCAAAGGGATTTACAAGCAGGAATTGGTTCATTCACCCTTCACAGTACTGATTGTTTCAGAAATAGCTCATAATAGATTCCTTAAATTTCATAACCTGACAAATATAAACAAGGTCAACAGGAAAAACGTATGTTGAATAGGATAAAAAACTTCCTAACTGTAAAAATGATTAGTCAGTGGAAAAAGGATTCTTTTTCAAGTAGTGTCCCTACAGGTGCTCCACGTCAAGATATGCATGTGCCCATGTGCTCTTCACTGGAGATTTTCATCAGCAGCGTCCAGCGGTCTGCACCTGCGTGCTAGACACGCTCAGGCCCCTCATGGGGGACAGACCTGCCACCACTCCAGCTCCCGCTAAGCCACCTGCAGCTTGAGATGGAGCACTGCACTGCCGTTAGCTGGGCCATGTGGCTCAGGTACACCTGTCTGTTATGTTTTCTGTTATTTAGCACAGTTCGTGTTGGGGGGAGGGGTCCCCCTAACTTTCTCCTTCTGCCCAATTTTTCTTGAGCCTCAACCCAAGGTCTGAAGTGCAGGTTATGCCCAACATGTCAGGCTTCAAACCCTGCCAGACTTGCCATAGGTCTCCCCCTGCAGCAACAGACATTCAAACTGCCTCCGCTGGCTTGGGGAGTCTCACATCCCCTCCAAATGTCGGATCTGCTCAGGATTTAAGAGCAGATCTAGGAGGTTGAGAGAGGATAGAATAAAACCCCTGTTAATGGAGCGCTCACTTACTAAGACCCGCAGGGTCCAAGCCATCCCGCTGTATGTCAGCCCCACCCACCACCTCTGTTCTGGCAGTAAGCAAAGACCCTGACCCACTGCAGCACCACCCAGACCTTTAAAGAAGACACGACCCATTCTCCAGAACAGGATAAGAGAAGGGAAAACTCCCCTCCACCCCCCATCTGTGCCCCAGGAGACCTCACATCCCACTACTGGCATCACTGAGGCACCCATCCCCTCCAGTACTGATTCCACAACACTGCCAAAGAAGCCACATACTGAGAAGCCTCCTAAAGTGCCATCAACCTTGGCGTCAGACCCGATACCTTCAAAACATAAGAACTCCAGAGTCTAGACAAAATCCTCATCACATACCAATCACTCTTCGGTACTGTCTCCACCTGACATACCGACTCCTCAGGATCCTTATCTTCAGTGCCCAGACTGTCCAGGCCTGTGTTCCACCTTGGAAGAGCAAGAATCACAACTATTGACCAGTACTGAGAGACACTCTCCACAGGCACCAACTCATTTTACAGAACCTACTTGCCCTCTATCTATGCCAGGGTCCCCACACAGACTCTTTGAGGGTTCTGAGAAAGATTTCCAGTGGGTACCAACATGATTTCCCCTGGTGCTGCCTCATGAACCAGCCAGCTATTGAACGTGTTTACTGATAAAGGTACAAGTTACCTCCCTGGGGCCCAGTACTGACTTGATCTCTGGTACTGGCACTTTCTGCTCCTCTGATGGACATGGGGGATGATATCTCATCTGACTCTGAGGTGTCTGTAGTAGGGTCCTCTGCCTCGTTCCCTGGAGGTCCAACCTGAGAAGGAAACTCCCAGCAGGCAATATATCCAGAGACTGGCAAGGACAACCTTGGGGCCCTCCCCTTTTCCCTTATGCCCCACCTCAGAGGATATGTTTGAACCTGTGGGCCCCCTACAGTGACCAGAAAAATATCAAGAGCAACAACCAGCTACCTCAAGCCTTGTCCCTCCGGTGCATTTTACTGTGTAGGAGGAATCAGCTGATGAGGAAGAAACACCTTCCTCCCACAAGTCCTTCTTTTCACCAGATGGAGGTGGAGATCATGTCTCCTCCACCATCTTACCCTGATGATTTCAAGGCCTTTCAAGACCTGAGGAAATGTACAGTGAACAGTTTACAAATTCTGTTGGAGGAGATAAAGGAACTGCAACGCTCCCTGGTGACATTCATCATACATCTCCCCCCGGCCAGGATTGCCTTTCCTGTCAATGACATTGTTAGCTCTAGCATGCCCGGTATGGCAAACTCCAGCTACTATCCTGCCTACATGCAAATGGGCTGACAAAAAAATACTGTGTTCCACCCAGAGGCTCAGAATATTTTTTCTCGTAGGCTACATACAACAATCTGATTGTTGAGGCTGCAAATAAGAGGAACACACAGCACAGATTCCATTCAGCACCATCTGACAAAGAGCTGAAGCGACTTTTTGATCACAAGAGCTACTCCTTGGCTTCTTTGCGATTCAGAGTAGCCAATTACCAAGCACTGATGGCAAAGTGTGTCTTCACAAATTATTCCAAGTTCTTAGCCTTTACTGAACTCTTGCCTCAGGATCAGAGAGAACAATTTCACCAGGGCTATGCATCCCATGGCTATGGCAGTACTCATGCACCTAGCTTCTTGGGTGCAGTCTTCTGGTTTCTCCCAGGAGGTCCAAAATACTGTCAAAGATCTTCCTTTTGTAGAACCCAAGTTGTTTACTGACACCACAGATGGGTCTCTCAGTTCTCTCAAAGACTCTCAGGTGACCCTATGATCTCTGGGCATTTATACAGCTGCAACAAAAAGAAAACAACACAAGGTCGCAGATGGCTCAGTGATCCCTCTAGTCCACTACCCACCCACACAATTGGCTGAAACCCTTAGGAAGAAGCCCAGATTCCATAAGAAAGGGCCCTCCTTTACAGCAACCTCCCAACCAGTGGCGTCCTCAGACTGGTCAAGGGTCACAATCTCCCTTCTGCTTCAGATTCTATGCTGCACCTCCCCGACCTCCACACTTATGGGAATTGTCTTTCCTATTTTATACCTTCCTGGGAGCTCATCACCTCAGAGAGATGGATCCTGGAGGTGGTTTCCACAGGCTTTTCCATTCAGTTCACCTCCTTACCACCCTCTTGTGCCCCACCTTGTCCTCCTTCAGGGACCCTTCTCACAAGGATATCTTGAGAAAGGAGATACAGTTCTTCCTAACAGTGGGCTGATCAAACTCATTCCACTGGACTTCATCCAAAAAGGGTTATCTACTTTAGGTATTTGCTGGTCACAAAAAGCAATGGGGGATGGAGATCAATTCAGGACCTCAGGACTTGAATACTTTCGTCTAGGATCAGCAGTTCAGAATGGTAACCACAGCAATAATTCCTTCTCTGGTTCTGGGAGATTGGTTCATTTCCCTCAGTCTTCAGGATATTTATTTTCATATCGCCATGCACTCCTCACACAGATGAATCCTACATTTCGTGGTAGGTGGAGATCACTGTCAGTATCATGTCCTACCCTGCAGCCTTTCCACCATCCTAAGAGTCTTTGCCAAGGTCGTATCAGTTGCCACAGCCCATCTTTGCTCGATGGGAATAATTGTCTTCCCCTGCCCGGATGATTGGCTCCTGAAAGGCCTTTCGTTTCTACAGGCTCAGATAGTAAAGCCCTATCTCCACCTCCACACAGAAAAATCTACTCTCATACCCATTCAGTGCAGAGACTTCATTGGGGATACTCTGGACTCCTCCACTGCCAGGGCATACCTGCCCAAACACAGATTTACCACAATGTCCAACCTTGTTTCAAAGCCCGCAAACTGCAGGATGGCCTTGCCTACAACTTCTGGGTCATATGGCAGCTTGTACATTTGTGACACCCTTGGCAAGATTACAGTCTTGGTGTCTTCAGGCCTGGCTGATAACTCTCTATACCCTCAACAAGCATAGTCAATGCAAACAAGTGCCGGTTATTCAGAGGGTACTTCAGTCTCTCAGTTGGTGAGAAGATACACAAAAGGAGTTCTGTTCCTGCAACCCCCTCCCATGAGAGTCATCACTATAGGCACCTCTCTGATAGATTGGGGTGCCCACTCCCAGAACCTCACAGTTCAAGGAAGATGGACCGCACAGGAGGCTATCCTCCATAGCAACATAATATGTTATGCTTGCAACTAGGACTGTGAAACAGTTAAAAAATTGAAGTTTTAATTGCACTGTTAAACAAGAATAGAATACCAAGTTAAATGTATTATAAATATTTTGGGATTTTTTTCTACATTTTCAAATATATTGATTTTAGTTACAACACAGAATACAAGTGTACCAGGGTCACGTTATAGTCTTGTTTTTATTACAAATATTTGCACTGTAAAAAAGATAAAAGAAATAGTATTTTTCAGTTCCTATCGTACAAGGACTGTAGTGCAATCTCTTTCTCGTGAAAGTGCAACTTACAGTTTTTTTTGTATATAACTTCACTCAGAAACAAAACAATGTAAAAATTTAGTGCATATAGGTTCAACCATAAATAGGCATACAAATGTTTAGCATATCTGGCACTTTAAATACCTTGCAACACCAGCTACTACGGTGCCATACAAATGGCTGGTCTCACTTTCAGGTGACAATGGAAGGGTTTTCAGTTTTCACCTCACCCAACCACAACAAGATTTATCAAAGTCTTCTTCAACCTCTTCCCTTCCGTCAAGGAACCAACTCCACTACAGGACCTCAGCTTAATCTTCAATGCCCTGAGAAAAAAGACCCTTTGAACGTATGTTGAATTGTTCCCGCTTTCATCTGTCCCTTAAGACTAAGTTCCTCTTACCTGTCACCTCAGTGAGGAGGATAGGGGAGCTTGGAGCTTTGATGGCTGACTCACCATATATGGTATTTCATCATGACAAGGTGTTGATATGTCCACCCGTTGCTTCCCCTTTCAAAAGTCATTGCTCATTCCACCAGGGATCAGTCTAGCACAGCAGCCCTGCTGAAAAACATACCTATCCTGACAGGGCAGACACCTGGTCCTGGGTTCATGTTTTCCTAGCAGTACACTCTTGTCAGGTCTGGATGCAGTTACATGGCTTTCGGCGAGTCTGTTCTATGTTCTGAACTGAATCCACCTCCTTGGCACCCTTCTCCACGATGGAAGTACTGGTCAGAAATCTCCTGATGTGGAGCACCCATAGGGACATTACTCAAAGATGGAGAGGTTAATTACCTTGTATGGTAGTGGGAGTTCTTTGACGTGTGTCCCTGTGGATGCCCTCCCCCCTCCCCCCCCCCGGCGCCTTGGAGTCTGACTCTTTCTACTTCCATGCTTGAGAAGGATTGGGAGTGGTGGCAGGTCCACCCCTCCCTCTCTCTCCTCAGATCGGGGCACAAGGGTATCTAGGGCACAGGCATGGACCCACTGACACTGCTGATGAAAATCTCCAAACAAGAGCACATAGGCATGTGCATATCATGACATGGAGCACCCACACTACACAAATCTTTAAGAACTCCAGTTACTGCACCAGGTAAGTACCTTTTCATCCTGTGGAATCCCCATTTCCAGAGCTCATCAATGCCAGACTAGATAATTAAACTACTGGGGTGCTGTACAGAGTGACTGGACCGAGGAGGAGGCATGGGCTTGTGGTTACAGCACAAGGCTGGAAGTTGAGATTTAGTTAATATTGCTGGCTCTGCCATAAACCTCCAGTGTGACCTTGGATAAGTCACTTCCCTTCTCTGAGGATCCATTTCCTCTGCCCAGAAAAGGAAGTAGTAATTCTGCCCTGTGTCAAAGTTAGACTCAGGACTCACAGTTTGTCAGACCACTCTGTTTTATTAGCACAGCGCTCTGCTAATAACACCCAGATAATGTGAGCACCATGCAAGACACAAACTATCTTATTTATACAGATAAAAGGGCGAGAACTTAACAAGATAACAAAGGAAGCAGAATCTGATAAGTTTACCTGGGCTAGACATGCATATCTTATTTCCTTACTAACTATTACTGATATTCTGTTAATGTTTCGCCATTAGCACCATTATTTATGCCTAATGTTTCTTTTCCTGGCACCTATATTTCAACATTTCTTATTTCTGCTTAAAGGTACATACAACATTTCTTTAATCCATTCTTATTTTTACAATATAATTCATTCTACTTTCACACCTGCCTCCGAATTGAGCTGGTATGTAAAGGAGTACAGCTTGGATGGAAGGGGCTAAAGAAATGCAAGGCATTGTTCTAATGATAAAACCACCTTGCTGGCCACCCTAGACATTCCTGTGGGGAGGCAGGACGCTTGCAAGGCCATGGCTACAACAGAGAGTTCTTTGACCCCTATTTTCTCTCTTTCTTTCTAGTCCCTTTTGAAGAAGAATGCTTCTGCTTATTCCAGTTCTACCTCAATGGCAGCTGTCATAGGAAATCCCAAACTCCCTGCAGCAGTGATGGACAGATGGCTTTGGGGGCCTATGCCCTCTGCAGAAGAGGAGGCCTATATGGTATCTGAATTACTTGGCTGCCAGCCTCTGGTTGGCAGCGTGGCAACGAAAGAGAGAGTCATGAGCGCACTCACTCAGGCAGAGTGTGTCCATTTTGCAACCCATGTTTCCTGGAAGCTGGCTGCCTTGGTCCTAACACCCAATGCTGATAGCAACCCAGCCAATAGCAAGAGCTCCTTTGGGAATCCCTACACAATTCCAGAATCCCTCCGGATGCAAGATGATGCCAGTGATGTGGAGAGTATCTCAGACTGCCCTCCTCTCCAGGAGTTCCTGCTCACAGCAGCTGACGTTCTGGATCTGCGGCTTCCTGTCAAATTAGTGTTTCTTGGCTCCTACCAAGAGTCCAACAGCAAAGTCACTGCTGATGGGGTCGTTGGGTTGACACGGGCATTCCTGGCTGCTGGGGCTCAGTGTGTCCTGGTGTCACTCTGGCCTGTTCCTGTTGCCGCTTCCAAAATGTTTGTGCACGCCTTCTATGCCTCCCTCCTTAATGGAATGAAAGCCAGCGCAGCCCTCGGAGAGGCCATGAAAACAGTGCAGAGCAGCAAGCAGTTCTCCTATCCATCCAACTGGGCAGGTAGGAAGAATCTGCTTTTTGGGGCTGTTCTCATAATAAACAGGAAAGAGTTTGTAGAAGAGACATTTACACCAGTGTGTTTGTGTTGCGCAAGGAGCTGCGCTAGCAGCAGAGTGCATGAGTAACACTCTGTGTCCTTACAGTGGCCAGAAGCTGTGTATCAGACCTGATTCTTCTCTGAATGTGCTGAATGACTGGCCAGTGGGAAATATCCGTTCTTCAATGTAACAATGGGGAGAGCACGTGTTTGACATAATTTACAGCGTATGAAATGCACCTGTCTCATTAGGCAGGTTTAATCATTAGGAAGACCTGATATGCTAAGGGCCATGCAGGCAGGAAATTACCCAGGATCCCCAGCTGATAACAGACAAGATTCCTTTTCTCCCGACAGATTACAGATCAGGATGCGTTATTCTTACTGATAGCTGTCTAGCACGGTACAGCAGAAAGATTTGATTCCCATTAGTGTAATGGTGGGGTAGAGGGTGTTTCTTGAATGGCACTGTAACAACGGTGCGGCAATCCACTGAGGAGGATGCGTATTTAATTCAACATTTTAAAATTAAATGTGCTAGATAGTTCAGTGTTGAGAAATAAGGAACCAAGACTATTCACCCTTCTTGTACCTTGGCTAGAGACTATGAGGAATAGTGCCCACCCTAAGAACGTCCCAGAATTCCAGAGAGATGAGACTTTTCCGGAGTTTGTAAGAATGCTGGCAGTATTCCCACGACAGCAGCATTTTTCTCTAGAACTGACAGTCTCATTCAGTGCATGTCTTCTGCACACTTGGGTTAGATCATAGTGGAGCAAACTAGTAGACCTGCCACCAAAAGCTGACGTGTGACCCTAGCCATGTTGAGGACACGAGTGTACAGGGGCGGGAGGAAGAGTTCCTTGTACTGCCACTGGGGGAGGCTGATATTTGCATGGTGCGCAAGCTAGCGGCCTGGGCAAAGCGGGCATCTTTCCCCAGACGGGAGCAGCTCTCCATTTTCAGGGTTTGTTCTATTGTTTGCTGGCAGTGTTTACCTTTTATTGATTTCTACTCCTGTAAAGGAGATGAGGAGCATGCTAGGGCAAGTCTCTCTGCATTGCCACATTTTTCCACAAACAGTATTGATTTCATAAAGGGGGAGAGCAGAGAGCATTGAAGAAGAATCCTAGAAGTTAGGTGCCTGGGTGGCGTGCAGGCAGCTGTTCTGTATTCTCCCTTCTCCATGGGTAGGCACATAACTCAGCAAGGGGCAATGAGCTATTCATTTCTGTTAGCTTGAGGGAGGCAGAGTATTTGTTTTTCTGGGACAAGAGGCGATTAAGAAGCTCTTCCTCTGAATCCTGCAGGCTTCATGCTCATTGGGAGTGATGTGAAGTTGAACAGCCCTTCCTCGCTAATTGGACAGGCCCTGACAGAGATTCTGCAGCACCCGGAGAGAGCACGAGATGCCTTGAGAGTCTTGTTACATTTGGTAAGCGAGAAGGAGCTGCCATAAGAATAGCCCCTGCAGCGCCAGAGAGGCAGCAATAAGACCTTTGCAGTCTTGCTTTGGAGAGGCTGTCAAGGCTCCTTCCTGCAGCCTGGAAAGTTCCATCAAAATATACAGACACAAAATGTGGGTCCCTGCCTTGGAGTATTGCAGACGCCTCCTCTTAACTTTTGGAAGATGATGTCATCTGTGGCAAGGTGTCTCTGACTGTTGAATGGGTGGGGATAACTTCAGGAGTAAACCCCCAACCCTGCTTCTCCTCCCTCAGCCTGTGTCATCCCTGCAGCTACTCCCTGTCCCTGGGAGAAGAATGGGATATCAGGCGGAGATTCACCTTGCTAGCATGACAAATAAAATCCCTCCATCGGACCCAGCTGATTTGCATATGCTGCTGAGCAGATCTGTGCTTTGAAAATGAGATTGTCACTAAGGTTAATTGTTTCTATGACAGAATTGCTGTGAACTAGACAAGAAGTAGGGAGGTGAGAATGAAAACACTGTAGTGTGTCTCCTTCCTTGCTAGCCAAGTGACCATGCTCTCTGTACAGATGTTAAGGACTGATGGCTTTGAGCCAAGGATGAACATTGCAGTTGAGAACAGAGCAAGATCTAAAGCAGCAAGGTTTGTTAGACAGAAGAACTGACTCTTTGGGTCCTTCCCTTCTTGTCACCTAATACTGCGTGACACAGGACATTCTGTTTAGCTGACAGCTTTCACCAGAAAATACCACACTGACATCCACGGGGTTTAACCCCGGAACAGCAGCACACGTGGAAGTTTAACGAGATGGTGGTGTTCCCATAGGTACCAATAACCAGCTCTGGGGAGCAGGGAATGCTGCAACTGATGTGATCTGTAGGTAAAACTCTGGGATGGTTAGAATATGATCCTCTCACATCGGTGTAACACCTTTTCTCTGAAAGAACCCTCCTAGTTTCCTTAGGGGCAATGTCCATGTTGTAATGGCAGCATTAGTCGACGATGATGATCCCAGCTGCATCAGGCTGGAAAGGGAGGAGGGTTCTATATTTTGCTATTTACCATCCAAGTGGTAAGTCTGCATGTGGAACATGATACCCTGGTAGTCAGCAGCAGACCCAAGAGGCTGGAAACCATAACTCGGCATTTCTGTGGGGACAAATACAGCCACCTGGCTTACGGGAAATCATCCCTTCAAGATAGGCTGGAAAATGGGCAGATTCCTCCTCCCAGTCAGACATGTAGCCTAGTCTTCCATGGCGCCCATCCATCCAAGATGCTACTATAGGCTGCCTGACTTCTCGTTTTACAGTTCTACGTGAATCAGTGGAGTCTCTAGTTCCAAAGGGCCCTGACCACTCCTGTCTGAGGCTGATTGCCATATAGTCTGTCACCTAGCCCACCCCTTGACCTGAGATGCCTTTCTGCTCCTGACACTGCAGAACGAGGAAAGGGTTAATGGTAAACTTTCTGCAGAATAAGCTAATGCAGTCTTTTATCCTGGAAGGTGGAGAAGTCGCTGCAGCGAATCCAGAACGGGCAGCACAATTCCATGTACACCTCTCAGCAGAGTGTGGAGAATAAAGTTGGTGGCATTCCAGGCTGGCAGGCACTACTGACTGCTGTGGGGTTTCGACTTGACCCTCCTGCGAGTGGTCTTCCAGCTGCAGTGTTTTTCCCAACTTCAGACCCCGGTGAACGGCTACAGCAATGCAGCACCACCATCCAGTCCCTCCTAGGTAAGGAACAGGCCACAGGGGGCTCTGGCATCATCCACCTTAGTAGGCTCTTGTCCACCTGCTGCCTCTTGGATGGGAGGAGTGGGAAATCTCACTGTTCAGATGATGTTTGGTGCTTTTACAGGGACTAATTAAAATCACAGAATGGGATTGAGGTAAGACCAGTTGCTCCCAGCATAGCCCTAAAGCAGGCTTTGCAGTGAGAACATGGCTGCTTCAGCCACAGATTCCATTCATTTTCCTCTGGTCCCAATGCCCGAGGAGCCAGGGTGTTATTGTTCCTCTCTCCCTGCTCCCAGACGGGAGTTCGCTCATCAGGTGCAAAGCTTGTAAAATCCTTACTGTTTGTAGAAACCACAGCCCCTTTCAGGAGCCCTCGTTAGTATGGGAAGCTGGGCCCATGTGTTGCTTTGGGATGGTTTCTCTGAGGCAATTCAGAGGCAGGTTTGAACAAACTTTTTGGCTTCTGATTTTTTTCAGGTTTGCCTAACCCGGCACTTCAGGCACTTTGCAAACTTATTACTGCTTCAGAGACTGGAGAACAGCTTATCAACCGGGTGAGTAGGGTGGTGACACTACAGCACCATGCCTTAAATCCTTCTTCCTAGGGTAAAAGAGTCCAGAGCTACTAGCAGAGCAAAATAGACAGAGTGGCTTTTGTGTCCATAGTTCAAAAACTGTCTCTCTCATCTGCTTGAGTGAGTGAATGCCTTGGCACATGGGGGGCAGGCACACTGCTGGACTTCTCAGCTCAATGACAGAACAGAGAGCATGTGACATGCACACCAGACATGCTGTACGGTACAGCTGAGGAAGGTGGGATCCTAGCACTGAGGGATGGAAAACTTGATTAGGTCCCAGTCAGCCCATCATGCTAAAAACTTGTACTGGGCTGTTCCCTTCAGGATATTCCCTAATGCTTTGTCCAGTGCCGCTCAGACCTGTGCTGTTACTTGTGAGCAGCTCGGAGCTCTGCCAAACAAGTTTCCAGCCTTTGTAAGATCCGCTGTTGTGTGGGAATGCACTGCTGCCTGTAGCTCCATTACCCCAGCCTTCCTTACTCTTTCACCCTGTCCATCCCGACCCAGCTCTCTATCATTGTGCCCTCAGCATGGCTGGCATGCTTCAACATGTTCCTCATCCCCTGAGTGCTCTTCAGACCAGGCCGTTTGTCTGCCCCAGCAGGTGGGCACACAATGAATTGTGAACAGGCATGTAGCTCACCATCCCCATGTCTTGCACAGATTTTTCCTGACCACCAGTATCACATTTTCTGGAGAAATACTTTAGTGGGCAGCTGGGACCTGTGCCCTCTCTGTCAAGTATTCCCATGTTAGCTAAGAGGGCTTCCTTTGGATCATCAGGCCAAGAGTTCCTGTGCAGGAATCATATTGCCAGTGCTGCGGCTGTGCAGACAACCATTAGGGAGGGAATCCCAGAGTAAATGGAACAAGTAGTTTAAAGGACAACAATCCCACATTCTCTATAAAAATGTCCACATGACTGTTGCCTGTTCCCTGTTTGTGTTCTTGCCGCAGACAATTAAATCACCCAAGAAAAAGCAGACTTCAGATGGCTGCATGCAGCTAACAGACGATTTACTCAGTTTCCCCAGCTGCCTGCTGCAGCAAATAGCAGAGGAGATGTGCATTGTTTCTGCAGATGTTCTTGTGCAGGCCAAGCCCCAGACAGGAATAGCGCTGGCAGGAAATTAGGGTTTCTTCAGCCTAGCTCTCCCCTCTGTTGCAGCCCATCCCCCCAGAAATTCTCCCGAGGTCCCTTCCAGTCCTGCAAGTTGATGAAAACCACAGGGGAACGATTGACAGCCACAGCCCATTGACACTATTTCCTTCCCAGCTCCAGCTTGTACCTCTGTGGTATAGATGGAGCAGGTCTTATTCTCCTGAATGCTTCTATCATCCCTTTTCCTTAGGGACTCCTGGCATTGCCCAGGATTTTGCATGAATGTGAAAATACAGCAGACAGCATGCCTGGGTACAGGGGCTGATGGAAGCCAGGCTCCTTGAAATGCAAAGCCCAGAACCATACTGCCCCCCACAATCTGAGAGGAAGGCAGCCAGTTTGTAATGCTACTTCCCCAGCCTCCCTGTCAGGCTCAGGAACTGGGTCAGGAAGGTTGGGTCCCATCTCTTGCAATCTTGCTTCAGCCACATCCCAAAGTTACCACCCTCTGGTACCAGGGCTCAGATCATGGCATTTTCACTATGACCTTGTGGTGCTGAGACCTCTGTCTTAGCTGCTTCATCTGTGAATGGGGATAGTGATCCTCCCTCCATGGGGGTTGGTAAGTACTGAGCATTCATTATCATTAAGGAGACAATGGTTTCTACTTTGCCCAGGCCTGTATGACCTCGCTACTGGGTGACTGCTCCATCCAGTCTTCTTTGTGTTCAGAGACCAGGTGCCTCTGGTGAAGCTGCTTTGTGTGAGTTGCTCTGTTCCTCAGTCAGGTTGTTTAATTCTAAAAGAGCAGCTCCAGCATTTGAAACAGCACAAACATTCCCCTCTGCAGCATCCATTCTCCTCTCCGTGCACCCTGCAGGGCTAAAAGTCACACACACTGAAAAGACCCTTCGGCTTGGGACCTAGGTGGTGCTGCTTTGGGGGGAGGTTTCTCTGGAGGTGGATTTCAAGGCTGCCATGACGCTTGCTGCCTTCATCCCTGACTTGCGTTCACTGCAGTATCTGAGGAGGGGAAAGTGTTCCTGGGAACACCAAAGCAGTGAGCGTGCTCCCTTCTCTCTGGGCTGCTTGTGTGTATTTTTTATGGAAGAGATAAGGGCCATAATCTTCATTTGCACGTGCGGTGGGAATGCTAGGGAGTATAGATTGCATCAAATACCAGTAAACAGCCCCTGAAAGGAAACTAGGGGAAGGTTGTTTATGTTCCACCTCCTGTCAAAAGATGGATGGGACTCATCTCCTCACTGGCAGAGTTGTAGCTGCCTGGGAACTGCCAGCTCTGGTTTTAACAGCTTAGGGACTTCCAGATTCGAGCTGCCTGTTCCTGCTTGTTTGGTCCCTTCACTCCCAACCCTCATTGTCCCTTCTCCCCTGCTCCGTGCTGTGCCTCTTGCAGGAGGGGGCTGGCTTGTGATGACCTACTTCAGCCCTACAGGGCTTCATGCCATGTGCACGCTATAATGTAGAATAACCCATGTTTGTTCTTTCTTTCCTTCTTTCCTTTTCTCTCTTCTTATCTGCGACCTGAAGGCTGTTAAAAATATGGTGGGAATGGTGAGTACCACACAGCAGGGAACATTACTCGTGTGCAGAGGCAAGCCCTGGGCTCTGGAAAACTCTTCAGCCCCATTTCCTTGGGTTACAGTTTAATAGTCACCAAATTTTTAGGCCTGGGATTTGCTTAATTACTGCTAATGGGGAGAAAGGACATTGTGGTGTTGGGCCTGTGCTGCAAGCGTAGTATAGGTGAGGCTGGGAGTGTGGTTTTGTCCTTCTCCCTCCTCCTCACCCAGGCCTTCCCCTATGTGTGTGAATGCAGTTCCATGGGAGTGCGAGAGGGGGAACATGCCCCTTGGTTGTCCAGCTCATGTTTTGGTAACAAAGTGCTTTGCTCTCACCCTAGCGCTCCTGTCTCTTGGGCTCAGCTTACAAACTGTTTCCTAGAGGTCCTAGAAAGTGGGAAACCTTTGGTTGTTTCACATGACTGACTTTGTCTTGTTTAGAGCAGATGGGGCGTTCCTGGGTTTGGCTTCACGCCCGATCAAATAGCCGAGTTACAGAATGGCCTTTGAGTGGCCATCAGCAGCCACTAAGCACCTCCTCCTTTTCTTTCTTCCTGCAGTTTTCATACTGTACTTCCCTCCTGCCCTTTCTCTGGCAACAGACCCACTCTAACTCACCTCACAGGGGTTCACGTGTCCCTGCTGGAGTCTTCCCAGCAGCATGTCCAGGGTGACTCCCTCTATTCAGAGTGTGATCTTTGGGTGTCTCTTCTCAGGACTGGGCAGCACCTTGACTAGTGACTATCCAGGACAATGGCAAATTGGGTGTGACCCCACCAGCTGGGAATGTCAGCCAGGAGGTGAATGGGTTGATATGGAAGGGCTGATGTTTGTTCTGTCATCCTCAGCTACATCAGGTCTTGGTTCAACTCCAAGCAGGAGAGAAGGAGCAGGATTTCTCCTCTGCACCAATACAGGTCTCCATCAGTGTCCAGCTCTGGAGGCTTCCTGGATGCCACGAGTTTCTGGCAGCCTTAGGTAAGATGTTTCCTTGTTTTATTGCTGCTGTCTGGTGTGGCCATCCAACACCTTATATTTCACAAGCACCTTCACCGCTTACATCATTTGGTATGTAGGACATGATGGCCCAGCTGCTCATTGCCTGGCCCAGTGAATCCTTCTCCAATCACTGTGAGCAGAGATTGCTCTCCCCGTGTGTTTGCCACATGGAGAACTTTGTGTGTATGTATTACTCCTGGAGGCATTCTGCGCCAAAAAAAAAAGAAAAATTCTGCAGATTTTATTTGTCAAAATAACACTACATAATCACGCCAGATTCAATTATTTTGGTAATTTATTTCAAAATGCCTGTCAGCAAGTATGTCTGTAACAATATAGACATACAAAAATTCCTCCAGGAGTAGAGAGTTAAAGAAACCCCTGTGACAACCCAGTTCCTGTTTCTCTGCCCCCCGTCCCCCCCACACCCGAGCCCAGCTGCGGGCCAGATACCCACAACCCCTCCCCCCCAGAGCCCACCTGTGGGGGCCTCCCTCAGTTAATACATCCGAACCCCCTCCTCCCCAGAGCCCACCTGCAGGGGCCCTCTCAGTCAATACACCTGAACCCCCTCCTCCCCAGAGCCCACCTGCAGGGGCCCTCTCAGTCAATACATCTGAACCCCCTCCTCCCCAGAGCCCACCTGCAGGGGCCCTCCCTCAGTCAATACACCCAAGCCCCCTCCCTCCCAGAGCCCACCTGCAGGGGCCCTCTCAGTCAATACACCCAAACCCCTGAAACCCCCAGAGCCCACCTGCAGGGGCCCTCCCTCAGTCAATATACCTGAACCCCCTCCTCCCCAGAGCCCACCTGCAGGGGCCCTCCCTCAGTCAATATACCTGAACCCCCTCCTCCCCAGAGCCCACCTGCAGGGGCCCTCCCTCAGTCAATACACCTGAACCCCCTCCTCTCCAGAGCCTACCTGCAGGGGCCCTCCCTCAGTCAATATACCCGAACCCCCTCCTCCCCAGAGCCCACCTGCAGGGGCCCTCTCTCAGTCAATACACCCAAGCCCCCTCCCTCCCAGAGCCCACCTGCAGGGGCCCTCTCAGTCAATACACCTGAACCCCCTCCTCCCCAGAGCCCACCTGCAGGGGCCCTCCCTCAGTCAATACACTCAAGCCCCCTCCCTCTCAGAGCCCACCTGCAGGGGCCCTCTCAGTCAATACACCTGAACCCCCTCCCTCCCAGAGCCCACCTGCAGGGGCCCTCTCAGTCAATACATCCGAAGCCCTGAAACCCCCAGATCCCAGGGATCCAGAGGGAAAAGAAACAGCCTGATGTTTGGTTCCAGGCTTGCACAGGGTTTCCTGCATGCCCCCCTCTCCTTCCTTCAGGGCATGCTGGGAACTCTAGCTCCCTTTCCCTCTCCCTGGAAATGTCTTATGTGCCAGCTGGGCCCTGCTGAGTCCAGTGGCCCCTAGTGGTGGCTAGGAGCACTGCAGTCCATTTCTGTGTGGGAAGGGAAATTCTGTGTACATGTTAATTTCTGCTAAATTCAGCATTGCGCAGTGGTGCAAAATTCCCCCGGGAGTTTTGTGTGTGTCTGTGTCTTTCTTTCTGCACCCTAATACCACCTCATTCAGCAGGACCTGGGTTTTATTGACTTCAAGTGGCAACTTCCATTTGATTTGAGAGCAGCGCAGTTTTGCCTGGGCCCCGTTTTCTGGCAAGGTTATGTAAGTAGGTAGTCAAAGAGAGGGTACCGCTGCTAGGGAAATGGAGTGAAAAGAAGACAAAGATAAGTCATTGCCTTCCTGTCTGCCCTCCAGCCTCATCCTTCCGTGCATCAGCTTCTCATGCGTTCTCCAGACTGCCCTGAACCCTTCCTGCACTGAGCTCCAAGGCCACTGCCCTCTCCATAGGCCCACTGCTGCTACGATCCCTCTAAAAGATCAGCCAGTCAGTAACTGCTTAAGGGGGCACATGGGGCATAATTAGCACTGACTCTGTTTTATAAATATCAGGAAAACATTTGCTAGTGTATATATCAATAAAATAGAACACATTTGGTTATTTTTCTTTCCTCCATCCTACCCAGGTAAGCTCCACTGTGTCTTCCTATGTGTCTGACCAGCACCCAGCACAGTAAGGCCCCAATCATTAGTGGGACACGTGGGCACTTACCGGAACAGAAATATTAAATACTAACCAGGCAGCTACAGCACATTGGCACAAAGGAGACAGCACTGAGTGAGGCCGCTGCAAGGTCCTCGTGTCTGTTTGCTGTACAGGGATTATGTGCAGCATCAGTAACTTACTGGGACCAGTTGAAGTTGAATCTTTGGGTGAGAAATAGTTTTCTGCTCTGTGTTCTCCTGCAGGTTTTGACCTTTGTGAAGTTGGGCAGGAGGAGGTGATACTGAAAACTGGGAAACAAGCTAATAGGAGGACCATGCACTTTGCTCTCCAGTCCCTGCTGGCACTTTTTGGTAAGGCTACCTGCTGTGACATTATTTGCTCCTGCTCCAGCTGATGGCTGCAGGATGATGGTATCTAATGAAGTGGAATATTATTATCTTTTGCACAAACGAAAGCATCTCACACAGTTGCTGTGAATTTTTTTACTCCTCTCGTGAACCGGGGTGTGTGGCACTTCCCAAGCCTGTGAGTGGTCTGCCAGAGAGCTCCCTGTGTGATTAGACAGGCCCGAAGCAGGGCAGCTAGCTCTCCACCACTGCTCTGACTATAAGACTCACTGCAAACATTGAGAAGTGGGGACTTGAGGAGGAGGGGGAGTTTATTTGGCAAATACTATGGGTGGAGTGTCTGAGGCCCAGGGTGGTGCACTGAACTAGGCATAACGTGGGGGAAGGGGACACTTAATGGGCAAGGATTGGGCAGAGGATACGGGGTGTGGATGAGCAAAAGAAAATCTGGAGAGATTTCTGTCTCTCTGAGGAAAATTTGGGAAATGGGTTGGTCACTTCCATCTCTAACTTCTACGATTCACCAAGTAACTAGTTCCCCTGGAGCTAAATCTCCTTTAGAGTAAAACTGAAGGGCATTCAGCTCTCTACAGAGAGCGGCTGTCAGTCAAGCGAATATGGATTGTGTCTCTTACACAGTTCAGGGGCATCACCCATTTTCTACTACTCTGTCGTATGAATTAGTGCTGGGACAGCACTGAAGTCCTCTATTGATATAAAACAGAGGCCATAAGGGCAGTATGGACTGTCACCTGTCAAACATGCCTCAGCTACAATCTGGAGAGATGGCCTCAGTGATGAGAGGGGAGTTTAGCTTCCGTCAGTTGGCCTTTCACTCAGCTAAGTCTGCCAACAGGGCTGCAAACTGCGGTCATATCTTTTTGTTTTGTGGATACTTGTAAACCGGGACCAGGATTGAGCTCCACCAAATACCAGCTCATTCCTGACCTGAGCTGGGTTTGACTTGGTCTCCCATCAGTGCAAGGTTTGATATTTTGTAACAGTCCCGGGTCCTGTCACTCTCACACTAGTGCCTTGTGCGCCTATGATGGCTGCAAACTGGATTTGTTCATTCCCTTATGGTACCGTGTAGGACTGAGGCAGCTAGACTAAGGTGACTGCACGAGCAGCATGTCTAGATCTTTGTCCTAAGTGAGCCTGCCATAGCCATGGTCCTATGACCACAGCTGTAGAGTGCTCAGCAATACCCTTCTAACCCTCTGATTCTATGAGGCAGCACTTTCCTTCCAAGCATCTCAAAATGCTTTTAAATGTTAATGGATTAGACCTCACAGCACTCTTGCAAGAAAGGGGAAATACTAGCCTCATTTCACAGACAGGGACATCGACGCGCTGAGGTTTTGTCTTGCCCGTGGTCACATAACCAGTCGATGCCAGAGTTAGGAACAGAATTCAGGTCTGCTGGCAGTTGGAGTCTTATATAAAGAGGTGATTTGGAGGACTAAAATATCAACTCTACCAAGTTATTTTCTGATAGAAGCATTGAGTTTCTGCATGCAGCTTTCCTGGGATGCATACATTATGTTTCTCACATAATGATTAGCAATTGTGTAGTGGAAGCAGCACTGGAGTTGTTAAACAGATGAGACTAGATCGTAGCAGTGAGACTGAGTGCACATACTGTACCACTTGCTTTCATTGTAATAAGTGCTGTTTTCATTTATTTAGATTCTGCAGAGTTACCCAAACGTCTTAGCCTGGACAGTTCCTCATCACTGGAATCACTGGCTTCTGCTCAGTCCATTTCCAACCCAATGCCTTTGGGCTATCAGAACCCTCCCTTCTCTCCTACTTGTCCAGACAGTATTGCATCAGACGCCATTTCTGTGTACAGCCTGAGCTCTATCGCTTCTTCAATGAGTTTTGTTTCCAAGCCAGATAGCACATCAGAAGGTGCAGGGCACAGGGGGCGACAGGACTATGAAAGGCCTAAGAATGTCTATCTGCAAAGGTCTTCTGTGGCACGGAGCCAACTGTCTCCACAGACCACTGCTGCAGCCAGCAAAGACAATGAGGAGTATGAAGGATTTTCTATAATCAGCAGTGAGCCTATGGCAACTTATCAAGAAAATATAAAAACAAGATTTTCCCCTGATCACAAACAATCCAAAACTGGTCAATCTGGAGGGATTAAAGTTTCTGTCAGTTCCAAAGGGAGCATAAGTACCCCAAATTCCCCTGTTAAAATGACTCTTATTCCCAGTCCGAACTCACCTTTCCAAAAAGTTGGAAAACTTGCAAGTTCTGATACTGGAGAATCTGACCAATCTAGCACTGAAACTGACAGCACTGTCAAATCCCAAGAGGAGAACAACCCAAAGCTTGATCCACAAGAGTTGGCTCAGAAAATTCTGGAGGAGACTCAAAGTCACCTTATTGCTGTTGAACGTCTTCAAAGAAGCGGCAGTCAGATGAGCAAGAAGAAGAACTCGGAAGATGGAGCAGCAGCTGGTACATCTGTATTCAGAGCCTCAGAGACCAGCGCATTCAGTAGGCCGCTGAGCTCTAGTCAGAGGAGTCATCCTTCACCAGTTACAATTAAACCAAAGCCTCCAACAAGGAGCTCATCCCTTCAGAAAGTGGGTTCCGGATATAACAGCCCCACAACATCGGAGATGTCCAACAAAGACAGCACTTCTCCAAGTTCTGACTCTCATGGCTCATTAACTGAACACCCTCACTTTAAACCCAAGTACCCTAGCTCTCCTTACAGTGCCCATATTTCTAAATCTCCCAGAAATATCTCCCCAAGCTCAGGGCATCAGTCGCCTGCGGGAAGCACCCCCTCTCCTGCTCTCTCGTACTCCTCAGCTGGTTCCGCTCGCTCCAGCCCAGCTGATGCCCCAGATATAGACAAATTAAAAATGGCTGCCATCGATGAAAAGGTGCAGGCCATCCACAACCTGAAAATGTTTTGGCAGAGCACTCCCCAACATTCCACAGGCCCCATGAAGATTTTCCGAGGAGCTCCTGGAACAATGACTGCTAAGAGAGATGTTCTCAGCTTGCTAAACTTATCTCCACGGCACAGTAAAGACGAAAGTGCAGACAAGCTGGAACTTAAGGAGTTGTCTATTCAGCAACATCTTGCTTCTCCACAAAAGAATCCTCCAAATGGACACAGGCGCCCTGAAACTACCAATGCAGTGACTTCATCCCATTCTCCACCTTCCAATAGCATTCCAGGAACAGTACGCCCCTTGAGGCTGCCATCTGGGAATGGTTATAAATTTTTGTCACCAGGGAGATTTTTCCCTTCCTCCAAATGTTGAAATGTCTTTTATATCAGTTGATTTAACTTGCAATCACATAAAGGTTCTCACTATTTACTTCTACCCACTTGCCTTGATCAATACAAAACCACAGAATATTACCCGAGAAGCCATGGTCACACCCCATGATTAGCAATGCGGAGTAATGAGACAAATTAGCCTGGCACAGTGAATTGCGATGTATGACAAGGGCCTTATGCAAATAGGTTTCAGTTCCTCTTGTCAGTACTTCGGCCAGACGCACCTGATGACAGTTTTGTGTAGCATACACAGCTAATTCTGTGCAGCAGCAAATCCAATTAATCTGTATGTCTGTTCACAAAATGTTAGCCTTTAAACCACCTACATGTATTTCTTATGCTGAAAGGATGTTTACAGTTGGATTTTTATACACAATTTATACATATCCCCAGGGATTGGGGAAGGAGGTGAGACAAGGCAAATCTTCCATTTTATGCCACAAGGATAATGCACACAGAGCAGAAGTACAAGCCATTGCTTTTATGCTTCCAGGGGCTGCGCAGGGGGAGTAGATGATAATGTAACTAGGTGAAATTGCTGTTAGCCAAATGCAAGCATATTTGAGAAAATGCTAGCAATGTACAACTCCTTTGCAACATTGTATTGGTGGTTACAACACATCATTCTGGTGCTGTGCTGGTGACATGCCGATAAAGTAGAAAGGGATGTTCCATTCTTAATTCCACTGTCAGTTAACTTTTTCTGAAGAAATGCCTTTTAGGCTGAAATTTCCATAGATTGGTCTGACCCCAAAAGAACATTTTGGTAAGTAATGAACAAAATCCCATATTTGAGTAGCGTGAGAGTGAGAGATGCAAGTTCTGGTTTTACAAAGTGGTACTTTTGTTCCACATAATTTTACAAGGGTAAGTTTTTCATATCGGCAGGTAGCTAGTCAGCACAGAACTTTTCTGTTTAACTCTGAAAATGAGAGGCAGATGTACAGTGAATGTGAGAGAGGGTTACACAGTGTGCAGCTCCTCAGCATGCAGAAATCGGATATTGACATGTGATCTAGTGATCACATGTTCAAGGAGCTCTCTCCATTCCTGCTAGATCTTCCCAAGCCTCTTCCCATAGAGAATCCCACAATCTCTTTCTCTGTTATCTTGCTTCCAGGGCCAATATAGACAAATTAAATAGGTCTGTGTCTTTGTGCAAACAGACCGCACATGGGCTGGAAAGTGCAAACTGACTGCACGTTAAAATCTATGCACCTGCGTCTGTTAACGCCTTCTGCCTGGGCCAAGTAGGAAAGCCAGGAGCACTCCTGTAGCTAGGAGGGGAGGACAGGCTGGACAACAGCCATCACACAGTGAGGTGGAGCTAAGGCAGTTGGGAATCAGGGTGGGGACACTTGTTTTTAAAGAAGGTAGTTAAATACAAACCACAGAGTTAATGTAACAAAGACTGAATTTACATGCTCTGAAACCAGGACATACATAGCAATATGAACTCAGCCACACTGCACATCTAGCTCAAAGCAAAGTATTACACAGGCAATGTGCTGTGAGAGTCTTAGAGCAAGGAACAAAGTGAAGGCACCTGGCTTCTGCAAAAGACTCTTCCCCAATTCACTGTGAGACTTTGAACTAGTCACTTCACCCCTCTGTGCCTGAGCACCCCCATCTGTCAAATGGGAGTAGTAATACTTACCTACCTACCTCACAGGGGTGTTGTGAGGCTTAATTAATTGGGCCTCGATTTTTAGTTAGACTTCAGCTCAGCTCCTGGTGTTGTGCTCTGTAGTAGAGGCCTATCTACATGGCTTGTGGGTGCAATCAACTGGCTAGGCTTCTAGCTGGGCATAGCTGTAGTTGCATAAAATTGTGTCACCTGGCCCCTTTTTGAAGCTCTAGGTCTTAACATTTGTGATGATCTTTGAAATCCTGGATGAAAGGTGCTACAGCAGAACAAAGTATTAAATTCTCCCAATTTAATGTTACATGGCTGTAATATAAAATACTGGCCCTGATTAGCATTTAAAAACCCTATGGTTTGGAGAGGAATGTTTCACAACTGCACAAGAAACTAAATGCAAGCACTACAGATACATGTGTCAGGGGATGTGCATGCAGACAGTTAATAGAGAGAGGGATGATCATGAAACCTTCAGTGCAAAAGACCAGGAAGAGCTTAATGCTTCACTTACACATATTAGAAAATGTGGCAAAATGGTAAGCTAAATCTAATACTATTCTTACTAGATGCAAATTATTTGGCTGTTGCATTACAGCTTCGTATGTGGGTGATTGTAATATGCTTTATTGGCCCAACTTCTGTTGGTGAGAGAGAGAGAAGCTTTTTAGCTAAAAAGAGTTCTTCCTCTAGTCTGGGACAGCTACGAAAACCAGGTCTACACTACAGACCTATATTGGTATAACCACCTCACACAGGAGTGTGAAAAATCCACACTCGAGAGACATAGTTATACCAAACTAACCTTCCACCTCGTCATAGACAGTACTACGTCGATGGGAGAGCTTCTCCCATTGACAGAGCTACTACCTCTCGGAGGTGGATTAATTATGCAGAGGCGTCTCCTGTCAGCGTAGGAGCATCTTCGCTTAAGTGCTACAGAGGCACAGTTGCAGTGTTTTTAAGTGCAGACCTAAGAGTATGACAGCTAAATACAAGATTGACTAGACAGTTTAGCATAAGTAATGAGCACATATTTTAAGGTATTGTTCATGGTGAAGTGGCCCATGAACAACCCTTCCATCGTAGCACAAAAAGAGAGGTTAGTGGGTTACAGATGGTTGTAATAAGCCATAAATCCAATGTCTCTGATGCGTCCAGGATTTTTAGTGTCTAGCAAAGTTATGAATTTAATCTTCCAGGCTTGTCTTTTGAAAATGTTGTGCAGGTTTCCTTTGAAGATGAGGATGATAGGTCAGATATAGAGCGATCCCTTTGAAAAGTGCTCACCCACAGGTGACAGGGTTTTTTTGTCCTTTATCATTTTCCTGTGTGAGTTCATTGAGAAGCATAGTGATTGTCTGGTTTCATCCATGTAGTTGTTGTAATTGTTATTAAGGCATTTAGTACACTAGATGAGGTAATTCAAAAGATGAGCCTGAGACCTTAAATTCATGATGTTCCTAGACACTGAAAATACTGGTCTTAAACAGACACTGGATCTGTGGCTTATTACAACTGTCTGCAACCAGATTACGTCTACACTACAAATTACTAAAGTATAATTTATGTGGCTTAGAAGTGTGAATAATCCACACCCCTGAGCGATGTAAGTTATATCGACCTAAGCACCAGTGTGGACAGCACTATGTTAGCGGGAGAACGTCTCCTACCTCTTGGGAAGGTGGAGTTATTAAGCCCATGGGAGAGCGCTCTCCTGTTGGCTTTAGAATGTCTTCACCTGAAGTGCTACAGCTGCATCTGTGCAGCTGTGCCATTATAGCTGCTGCAGTGTAGACGTAGCCTCAGGATGTGGGGTTTTTTCTCACACCGAAGCTACAAAATTTTACCAACAAAAGTGCAGTGTAGACATAGCCTTAATACCTTTTCCAGACCTGAAGAGCTCTGTGTAGCTTGAAAGCTTCTCTCTCTCACCAACTGAAGTTGGTCTAATAAACAGTACTACCTCACCTACCTTGTTTCTCTAATATCCTGGGACCAACACGGCTACACCACCACTGCCTGCAGCTTCCTATGTGACAGTTTGGTCCGAGGGGTTATCCTTTCTTAATTAGCCCAGAAGCATTAGAATAAGGGGAAGAAATATGTCAGTATAACAGCTAAGAAATTTTGTAAATGATGACGATGTTGATACAAATAAATTTGGCCACATTTGCTCAAGCCACTGAGAGACCCCATAGGTTCCACTCTAGTTCTAATCAACTTTACCGTTTTAGTACGACATCTTAGAAATATCAAGATTGAAAGTGGGCAGCTTTTCATTTACATAACAGCACATACTCCCTGCTGTGCTGCATGACATGCCAGAAATCCCCCCTATATATGTTCCATACATGGAGTTATAATCATACAGAACTGATACAGTTCAAAAGCTGCCATTTTGGTACAGTCTATTTTCACACCTCCAGTGGGCTTCTTACTAGCAACTGAACTTTCAGAAAATCTGGATCAGTAAAAATGTATTAAAGAGGAGAGTGATTAGGGTGCAGAAAAGAGGGAACTTCAGTATTTGGGGAATTGGTAGTGTATAAATATGAATGATTTTGGGATTGCATTTCTGTGTACACATGGCACTTCTACTGGTTTTACTGAGAGCTGTGAACATCACACACTTCCTGCCTGCTCCTGGGCGGGAGACACCTCACAAACCCTTACACCTCACTTCCCCGCCCCATAGATGAGAAATGATCAGATTTGCCATTTATGTGTTAAAATTCAGGAAGTAAAAATAACCCATTTTTCTCCTTTTGATATTAGAATCCCTTCTGTGAAAGTTACATGCATTTGTCATCGTATTTGTGCATGGTACAAGTGATGACACTGCTTAATACAGTGAGCAATAAGAACTAGGTATTATCCACTTTCACGATAAACCTCCCACATGCAAAAAATATCCCAAGGCAATAGAATATATTTTTGTTTAGTTTTACTGTGTGAAATACTAATTATGAATATTTTGTTGATTGTCTTTAGATAAATGGAAAGAGCCAAAAGTCAAATTCTGTCCTGATTTCATAAGGTGGCCTGAACTAGCCAGGTGCTGATTCTCCTTTTTATCAGACCCTTATTTAAACAAGGAAACAAAAAGGTTCATATTGAAAAACAGTTGAGGTAAAGGTAGCTAAGGGGACACTCTAACCATGAATCCTACCCCTCAGCGACATTTCTCTTCAGCTGGTACCACTTTTTCACTGAACATCTGTTTTAGGTTGTAGGGTAGGTACTAAGCTTGCAGAAAATCTGCATGCCCATTTAAGAAGCACTGGTCACTTGAGGCTGGGTGACAATGAATTTGAGCGATTTCAGTAAATATGGGAATACATCTATTCTGCCATGTTGTCCAGAAAGGCTGTACATGTGTATTGTGAACTGGGCCCTTATGTTGCAGAAATCTTACAAAAGAACTTTGAAGGAGGACTAGTCAGCTAAGACCCTTCTCCCATGCAGCAGCTCTTTAGCACTCACTCTCCTTGTATGCAGTATTAGCCATGTTTGGCCTATATGGACTTTTTTGTAAATTAAAACTCTGTTTCCAGACAGCATTAAACATTTTATATTACAAAATTTACCATGTAAAAAGAATTTCATATTTTTATTGAAATTGCTAGGGCATTTGGCCTTCTTTCTTTGTGATTTCAGTGTCTATTAAAGCATGAGTTCTCTCAGTACTTCAGTGTTGTGTCCTAGGATCACATTTCTAATAGATTGTTTAGTCCTCTGACTTCCCTACACCAGATATCTGGCCATGGATGACTGCTAACTACCTTCATCCTCAGACTCCAAATAAGACATTTGTCATGCAATAATTTACATGCTGTGGCTACGGAACATCAGCGGCCAGTTCCAACACTATCACAACGGTGACTGTCTACTAGTGTGGCAATGGGAGGGTTAGTGAGCACTCCCTTTGCTTCCTGTTGTAGAAGACAGTACTCCAATCAGGAAGAGAAATAATGGTATGGACACTTCCTCTTCCACCAGCAGGAGATGGTAGAGCCAACATATGCGCAATTTCCTTGTTTCTGCCAGCAGCAATGAGAAGTGGAGGGGTGATATAACCCCCGGAATCCTTGTCTGTTGGAGCTGTGGTAGAGGGCAGAGTTAAACAAGCTTGTTTGGTTTAAGCTAGACTTTCACTGTGATGTGTGTAAAGGCAGTTACGGCTTAGATGCTGTGAGACACGGGCAGCAGGCAATAAATAGAATTTGCCTTTTTACTGTATCTAAGGTGTGTCTGTGGAGCCTATCGCCCAGCTATCTGTGTTTTCTCTAGTTGTACAAGCAGAACAGAACATCTGTGGGGCCTATCGCTCAGCTATCTGTGCGAACTCTAGTTGTACAAGCAGAATAGACTGTAAGAGGCCTCGCCCAAATACCTGAAACACCAGGCTCTCTCACCCTCAGCATCTCCAATACCTGGCAAGAATTAGCAACTTAACCTGTGGTAGCATTGCCTGGACAGGCTGCTTGGTTACCAGTTAACTCTCACCTTTTGGAAGGAGCTTTCCCAGGAGCGAGTTCTGATTGCATTCCTGCCCTGTCAGCCAAGCACCATATTTCCATGGTGATGAGCAGAGTGTTAACAACAGGATAGATAGCTCCCGTTGTTTCCTATTGGCCTGCCTCATTCTTGTTCCTAAGCTGGTGACACCTCCTCACGGATGCATAAGGAATACTGTGTCTAGTCCATTCAGAGATGTATTTTTAGAGTGCCAACCACTGCAATATCTCGTTGCACCACTGGACAAACATCAGGGATTTGGCTAGAAGTTTAATATCTGAATTGGTCCAGCTACATTTCATGGGACAAAAGTAGATGATCAGGGACACTGGCATTTAGACAAAAGCCAGTGCAGCCTTCCCCAGAATCCGACATACAGTACGTTCTCCTGATGTACTCTGCATCTGAACCACACACCTCAGTGTTGTAGCCTATTTGCTGAAACATACAACTTTAGTCTTTTGACATAAAAGGGAAAATGGCTACATTTAGAAAATGCTACATTCTTATTTACAGTCAATTATATGACCATATTTGATGTTATATGGTAATAAACCCATCCTTTTGTCTTGGAAGCCAATCATCAAGAACACACACAGTAGCAGAATTAGTGAAGGCACGAAAACAGAATCCTCCTTTTTAGGGGAATACTGATCTCTCTACAGTCTTGTAAAGCCACCAGCTTCCATCCTGATGATCATGTTCAAAAGGTGTAAGAATATACCTTTTAGGCAGATGATGAGATGGGCTATGAGCCCAGTGTAATGTCTGAACTTTAAATGTGAATTTCCAGTCTTCTAAATGCTCAGCTATTTTCAAACACTAACTTTGAGATTGTTATAAAAGTAATTTTAGATTCACAGTTTGGTGTATGAAAAGTCCAGAATTTCAGACATGCCTGATATTCTGTAGCAACTCCAGTTGGGAGAAACATTATTAATTTTGGAAATGCTTCTTCCTTCATTGCAAGCGAGAAGAATTTAATGTATCCTCCCTTTGTGTCTGGGTTTGCAGGGGCTAATGCGTTTGGCTCCTGTTCTCTGACCTGATTCTTTTGCACTGCTTATGTGGGACAAAGGAGCTGGAATCTGGCCAGCTGAGAATTCCCCAGTGCTCTCAACTGATACAGGGCAGGCTCATGGGTGAACCATCCTGGCCATTGCCCCCTTGTGTTCCACTCCATTCGGCCAATTTTCAGCCGGGCTATGGTCCCCTGGGAGATAGATGCTACTGTCATAAATTAGAGCAGCCACTAAGTTGCTCCAACTCAAGCCAGGCCAGAACTGACACAGACCTGTCCACAGAATCAAGGAGGCATAACCGGATCCCAGACAGCACCCACCACAGTTCTTAGGGTAGGTGAAAATCTGGCCTAATATACCTATTAGCAAGTTTTTTGCAGGGCTCACAAAATGAGAGAACTTTCCATTTGTTTAACCTTTAATAACGCATACACAGAGGCTTGTAATCATGTTGTAAATCTGCAGTAGGATATTTCTACTAACTTCTCAGTTTGCAGATGAAATGTGTTTCCGTCTCTTGGAAGGTGCAGATTCTGCTGCAAATAGCCTGGAGCCATTGAGGTGCTAATACCTTTAAAAATGTTATATCCACAATCAAGAATGGCAAGCTCAACCAACATTATTTTCATTAGGAAACTGAAATCCCTACGGAGTCAGCAGCTCTATATGCAGCTACAGTAGATAAGGTACTGAGTCTGTATCTGAGTTGTGGAGCCTACAGGGTGGAGCCTGCGTGGGAGGGATAGCTCAGTGGTTTGAGCATTGGCCTGCTAAACCCACAGTGGTGAGTTCAATCCTTGAGGGGGCCATTTAGGGATCTGGGACAAAAATCTGTCTGGGGATTGGTCCTGCTTTGAGCAGGGGGTTAGACTAGATGACCTCTTGTAGCTAGCTGGGTAAACAAAAGACAAATGGTGTCCATATGTGGGGAAAGTTCCAACAGCAGACCACAGTCAGCCTACAGTCTGAAAACCACATAAAGGAAAATACTAAAAGCTTGAGAGCTTAATGCAGCCCTTGCTGGGCACTTTATCATTCTCTTAGCGTTCCAGACAAAGTCAGTGGGATGTATATCCACAACAGTGTCCAAAGGTATGTCTACACTATGAAATTAGGTCAAATTTATAGAAGTTGATTTTTTAGAAATCAATATTATAGTCAAATGTGTGTGTCCCCACTTAAGACCATTAACTCGGCGGAGTGTGTCCACAGTATTGAGGCTAGTGTGGACTTCCGGAGCATTGCACTGTGGGTAGCTATCCCACAGTTCCCGCCACCCATTAGAATTCTGGGTTGAGCTCCCAATGCCTGATGGGGCAAAAACATTGTCACTGGTGGTTCTGGGTAAATGTTGTCAGGCCCCCTCCCTCCATGAAAGCAATGGCAATAAATCATTTCTCACCGTTTTTCCTGGGTTACCCGTGCAGACAACATACCACAGCAAGCATGGAGCCTGCTCAGCTCAGCGTCACCATATGTCTCCTGGGTGCTGCCAGATGTGGTACTGCATTGCTACACAGCAGCAGCTCATTGCCTTTTGGAAGCAGACGGTGCATTACGATTGGTAGCCATCGTCATCGTCTCCTGGGTGCTCTTTTAGCCGACCTCAGTGAGGTCAGTTGGGGGCACCTGGGCACCGAGGCCAGCCAGGGGCACCTGGACATAAATGGGAGATGATGATGGCCAGAAGTTGTACTGCACCGTCTGCTGACGAGCAGCCACAAAACAACGATGGCTAGCAGTCAAACTGCACCATCTGCTGCCAGCCTAAGACGTATAAGAGAGATGGAGTGGATTAAAACAATAGAGACCAGATTTGTTTTGTATTCATTTGCTCCCTCCATGAATAGTGGGGGGAAGGATAGCTCAGTGGTTTGAGCATTAGCCTGCAAAACCCAGGGTTGTGAGCTCAATCCTTGAGGGGGCCATTCTATGTGACAACCCTGTAAGCCATGTTGTCAGTCGCCCCTCCCTCTGTCAGAGCAACAGCAGACAATCATTTTGCACCTTTTTTTCAGTGCAGACGCCATAGGATGGCAAGCATGGAGCCTGCTCAGATCACTGCAATTATGAGCACTGTAAACACCACATGCATTATCTTGCAGTATATGCAGAACCAGAACCTGCACAAGCAAAAGCAGGTGAGTAGGTGATGGCAGGGCGGTGATGAGGACATGCACACAGACTTCTCTCAAAGTACAGGCCCTGGCAATGTGTACATCATGGTATTAATGGAGCAGGTTCATGCCGTCGAATGCCAATTCTGGGCCTGGGAAACAAGCATAGACTGGTAGGACCACATAGTGTTGCAGGTCTGGGACAATTCCCAATGGCTGTGAAACTTTCGCATGCATAAGGGCACTTCCATGGAACTTTGTGACTTGCTTTCCCCTGCTCTGAAGCACAAGAATACCAAGATGACAGCAGTCCTCACAGTTCACAAGTGAGTTGCAATAGCCCTGTGGAAGTCTGCAATGCCAGACAGCTACCGGTCAGTTGGGCATCAATTTGGAGTGGGCAAATCTACGGTGGGGGCTGCTGTGATCCAAGTAGGCCATGCGTGAGCTGCTGCTATCAAGGGTAGTGACTCTGGGAAATGTGCAGGTCATTGTGGATGGCTTTGCTGCAGTAGGGTTCCCTAACTGTGGTGGGGTGATAGACAGAACCTGTATCCCTATCTTGGCATGGAGCACCAAGCCAACAAGTACATAAACCGCAAGGGGTACTTTTCAATGGTGCTGCAAGCACTGGTGGATCACAAGGAACATTTCACCAACATCAACGTGGGATGGCTCGGAAAGGTACAGGATGCTCACATCTTCAGGAACTCTGGTCTATTTGAACAGGTGCAGCAAGGGCCTTTCTTCCCAGACCAGAAAAATAACCGCTGGGGATGTTGAAATACCTATAGTTATCCTTGGGGACCCAGCCTATCCCTTAATGCCATGGCTCATGAAGCCATACACATGCAGCCTGGACAGTAGCCAGGAGCTGTTCAACTATAGGCTGAGCAAGTGCAGAATGGTGGTAGAATGTGCATTTGGACGTTTAAAGGGTCGCTGGTGCAGTTTACTGACTCGGATAGACCTCAGTGAAACCAATATTCCCATTGTTATTGCTGCTTGTTGTGTGCGCCACAATATCTGTGAGAGTAAGGGGGGGACGTTTATGGCGGAGTGGGAGGTTGAGGCAACTCTGGCCACTGATTATGAGCAGCCAGACACCAGGGCAGTTAGCAGAGTACAGGACGGTGCAGTGCGCATCAGAGAAGCTTTGAAAACCAGTTTCATGACTGGCCAGGCTACGGTGTGAAAGTTCTGTTTGTTTCTCCTTGATGAACTCCTCCCCCCACTTGGTTCACTCTACTTCCCTGTAAGCTAACCACCCTCCCCACCCCCTTCAATCACCACTTGCAGAGGCAATAAAGTCATTGTTGCTTCACATTCATGCATTCTTTATTAATTCATCACACAAATAAGGGGATAACTGCCAAGGTAGCCCGGGAGAGGTGAGGGAGGAGGGAAGGACAAGGCCACACTCCACTTCAAAACTTATTGAATGCCAGCCTTCTGTTCCTTGGGCAGTCCTCTGGGATGAAGTGTTGGGTGCCCGGAGGCCCCCCCAACGTGTTCTTAGACGTCTGGGTGAGGAGGCTGTGGAACTTGTGGAGAAGGGCGGCTGGTTACACAGGGGCTGTAGTGGTGCTCTGTGCTCAAGCTGCCTTTCCTGAACCTCAATCATACGCCAGAGCATATCAGTTTGTTCCTCCAGTAGCCTCAGCAGTGCCTCTTGCCTTCTGTCACCAAGCTGACGCCACCTATCATCTTCTGCCCGCCACTTATTATCTTCAGCCCACCACCTGTCCTCGTGTTCATACTGTGCTTTTCTGGACTCTGACATTGTCTGCCTCCATGCATTCTGCTGGGCTCTTTCAGTGTGGGAGGACTGTATGAGCTCAGCAAACATTTCATCGCAAATGCGTTTTTTTCGCCTTCTAATCTTCGCTAGCCTCTGGGAAGGAGAAGATAGTGTGAGTGTTGAAACATTTACTGCTGATGGAGGAACAAGGAGAGTGGTAGTTAAAAAGACACATTTTAGAGAACAATGGGTAGACTTTTACATGGTAAACCTTGCTGTTAACATTACATAGCAGATGTGCTTTCAGTACAAGGTCACATTTTGCCTCTTATTGAGAGTATGTCGGTTTGGTGTGAGAGATCTTTTACGCAGGGCCGGGCAACAGAATTCGGCTTGCAATCAGCCATGGTAAGACACAGTCTTTTGGCTTCTTTAACCTTCATAACGTGAGAATGGTTTCAAACAGCAGCGCCCTCATGTTCCATACGAAGCAGCCGTTGGGTTGGCCATTTCAAAGGGGGAGGGGCTGCAGTTTTTGAGTTAATGTGCAGCACAAACCCAACTAACCCCTGCACCCCCGCATACACACCCAATTCTCTGGGATGATTGCTTCACCCCTCCCCCACACCATGTGGCTAACAGCAGGGAACATTTCAGTTCAGCCACAGGCAAACAGCCCAGCAGGAATGGGTACCTCTGAATGTCCCCTTAATAAAATCACCCTATTTCAACAAGGTGACCAGGAACAATATCAGTCTCCTAAGGAAAACACAGAGAGAGAGAGAATGGATGCTGTTTGAATGCCAGCAAACACCGGGACCATACACTGCCATACTTTGTTATGCAACAATTCCAGACTACGTGCTACTGGCCTGGCGTGGTAAAGTGTCCTACCATGGAGGATGGAATAAGGCTGCCCTCCCCAGAAACCTTTTGCAAAGGCTTTGGGAGTACATCCAGAAGAGCTTTATGGAGATGTCCCTGGAGGATTTCTGCTCCATCCCCAGACACGTTAACAGACTTTTCCAGTAGCTGTACTGGCCACAAATGCCAGGGCAAATTAATCATTTAACACGCTTGCTTTTAAAGCATGTATAATATTTACAAAGGTACACTCACCAGAGGTCCCTTCTCTGCCTGGCGGGTCCGGAAGGCAGCCTTGGGTGAGTTCAGGGGGTACTGACTCCAGGTCCAGGGTGAGCTTCCTTGCTGTGAGCTATCTTCAACCTCCTCCTCCTCATCTTCCTTGTCCCCAAAACCCGCATCCCTGTTGCGTTGACGGAGTCAAAGCACAGAGGTGAGGTAGTTGTAGGGGCACCTCCTAGAATGGCATGCAGCTCATCATAGAAGCGGCATGTCTGGGGCTTTTTTTGGTAGGCTTGCCTCAGCTCCTTAAGTTCCACGCGACACTGCTGTGGATCCCTGTTATAGTCTCTCTCCTTCCTGCCCTTTGAGATTTTTTCAAATGTTTGGGCTTTTTGTCTTTTGGAATGGAGTTCTGATAGCACAGATTCATCTCCCCACACAGCGATCGGATCCCGTACCTCCCATTTGGTCCATACTGGAGATCTTTTGTGATTCTGGGACTCCATCATGGTCACCTCTGCTGATGAGATCTGCACTCACCTGCAGATCACCACGTTGGCCAAACAGGAAATGAGATTCAAAAGTTCGCGAGCTTCTGCCTGTCTACCTGGCCAGTGCATTGGAATTAAGAGCACTATCCAGAGCGGTCACAATGGAGCACTCTGGGATAGCTCCCGGAGGCCAATACCGTCAAATTGTGACCACACTACCCCAAATTCGACTCAGCAAAGTCGACTTCAGCGTGAATCCCCTCATCAGAGGAGAAGTACTGAAATTGATTTTAACAGCCCTTTAAGTGGAAAATAACGGCTTTGTCGTGTGGACGGGTGTAACACTGCTAGCTTTGACCTAAACTCATAGTGTAGACCTGGGCCAAGAGACTCAGATGGGAGGATCTTCTTTGTGGCTTTGAAATCTGAAATCTCCTGCTAATATGTCTCCTTTAAAGCCTGTTCTACCACAGGCCTCTCTAGATCAGGAAAATGAGATATGTTTAGCACACTTGTTAATTAACATGTTTTTAAATACACGTTGCACTTTGAAGTCAAAGGCAGTGGTGTTTAAAAATGTGTTAGCTGGTCACAGTCAGTGTACCATCTTCAGTTCTGTGGGAGCTGGTTCTAGGTTACCACAAGCTCAGGTGCCAACTCCATGGGTGCTCCGGGAATGGAGCACCCCCAGGGAAAAATTAGTGAGTGCTCTGCACCCACCTGCAACTCCCTGCCCTGCTCCAGCTCGCCTTCACTCTGCCTCCTTCCCTGAGCATGACACGTGGCTGTTTTTTCCGCCTAGCTCCCAGCGCGGCGTGCTCAGGGGAGGAGGCAGGGCCGGAGTGGGATTTGGGGAGGGGTCGGAGTTGGGGGAGGGATTTTGGAGAAGGGGTTGGAATGGGGGCAGGACTGGGGTGGAGTCAGAGCAGAGGCAGGGGGGACACGAGCACCCACCGGCCCCGTGAGAAGTTGGCGCTTGTGACCACAGGGGACTGACAGTGCAGGAGGAAAGAGGCCTTCGGGTACCCTTTACCACTCACTCTTTTATATCTGAAAGGGCTGGTTAATGGATGATGATAGCATTAAAGAAAGTTACTACACTTTCTAGTGCCTCGGTGAGTACAGCAATTGGAGCTTAGTAGGATTATATGAGGAAAAATGGGCCTAAGAACTCTGATTTGGGCAATTAACGTTCCAAGTAGGGCTGTCAATTAATTTCAGTTAACTCATGCGATTAAGTCAAAAAAATTAATCATGATTAATTGCACTTATAACAATAGAATACCAATTGAAATTTATTCAATATTTGAAAGTTTTTCTACATTTTCAATATTGATTTCAATTACAACCCAGAACACAAAGGGCACAGTGTTCACTTTATATTATTATTTTTTATTACAAATATATGCACTGTAAAAATGATAAACAAAAGAAATAGTATTTTTCAATTCACCTCATACAAGTACTGTAATGTAATCTCTTTATCATGAAAGTGTAACTTACAAATACAGATTTTTTTGCATAACTGCTCGCAAAAACAAAACTGTACAACTTTAGAGCCTACAAGTCCACTCAGTCCTACTTCTTATTCTGCCAATCGCTAAGACAAACAAGTTCATTTACTTTGACAGGAGATACTGCTACTTGCTCCTTATTTACAATGTCACCTGAAAGTGAGAACAGGGGTTTGCATGGCACTTTTGTAGCCAGCGTTGCAAGGTATTTACATGCCAGATATGCTAAACATGCGTATGCCCCTTCATGTTTCAGCCACCATGCCAAAGGACATGCTTCCATGCGGATGATGCTCGTTAAAAAAATAATGCACCGATTAAATTTGTGACTTACCTCCTTGGGGGGAGAACTGTATGTCCCCTGCTCTGTTTTACCCACATTCTGCGTACATTTCATGTTATAGCTGTCTCAGATGATGACCCAGCACATGTTCGTTTTAAGAACTCTTTCACAGCAGATTTGACAAAATGCAAAAAAGGTACCAATGTGAGATTTCTAAAAATAGCTACAGTACTGGACCCAAGGTTTAAGAACCTGAAATGCCATCCAAAATCTGAGAGAGATGAGGTGTGGAGCATGGTTTTAGAAGTCTTAAAAGAGCAACACTCTGATGCAGAAACTACAAAACCCAAACAACCAAAAGAGAAAATCAACCTTCTTCTTGTAGTGCTTGTTCATGTCGATTCCAATCAGGTGTGTGCGCGTGCATGTGAACGATGGTCAGAAGATTTTTGCCTTAGCAGCATCCGTCGGGTCGGCCTGGGGGCCCCCTGGAGTCACGCCTTCATGGCGCCTAATATATAGCCCTGCCGACTCACCACCCCTTCAGTTCCTTCTTACCACCAGCTGGAACTTCCCTTGGCTCTTGCTCAGCAAGTTTCTTCGTTATTCCATGTACATAGTTAGTTGTTAGTAGTACTCCAGTTAAAGTTTAGTATGTTATAGTACTTGGGGTTTATTCCCCCCTCCTTCCATCCCCAGCACTGTGGCATGGCGCTGTCTCCCGGGATTTAAGAACTGCACGGCTTGTCCCAAGCGCATGCGAAGAGTGATCCATGCTCATTGTGTCTTAGGTGCCTGGGGGAGACCCATAAGAAAGATCATTGCAAGATCTGCTGCGAGTTCCGCCCAAGAACACGTAAAGAACGAGAACAGCAGCTGAAGGTGATCCTGACGGAGGCAGCCTTGTGCCCCCATTCTGACCCAGGCTCAAGAGATCCGACCCCTACGGTGTTCTCCTTGACATGGAGCGCCTTGGCACTGAGGAAGGACTCCTCCAGGGACACTCAGCACTGCCACGGCTCCTCACAGGGCCCATCTGATAATAGGCACCATTCCCATTTGCTGGTGCCTCAAAAGAAGAAAAAGCTGGATGACTGTTCTCCTCCAGCTAAGCCTTGAGAAGTGTGACCCCAGGCAGGTCACTCCTCAGCCTCTCCTTCCAGGACTGTGTTGACTCCTGTCCATGTGAGGTAGTCGAGTCCGGCACCTATGCAGCAGCTTCAGCTCCTGTCCACACCGAAAGCGTACCAGGCCACCAGAGATCTCCTCCACTTGATGGCACCGTTCTCAGCACCAACAGAGCCCCATTCTCCAGTGCATTCTAAGGGAAAGCCTGCTATGATGTCGAGGTACTCCCTTTCGCTTTGTCCATTGGCACCTACACGCTCCGACAAAGAGCCTTCCCGCTCCCAGAGCTCTTGGCGTTTGAGGCACTGAGGATCCTCCGTGGTCTTCAGTGTCTGAGACCTCAGAGTTTGAGCCCGACTCCTATTGCTCAAGTAGGAGCAGAAACCGTAGAGCGAGGTCAGTCAGAGACAGAAGGGAGCATCAAGCATGGCCCCCACAGTGGCAGAACCCACCTCAGTGGCCCTTCAGGACTCTCTGGACTTATCACCACAGCCAGGGAGGAACCCAGGGCCCACACTCAGTGACATCTTCAGTCACCTCCGCCACTTTCATGATGCCTTCCACTGTGCATACACACCCGGTGCCTTTCCTCCAGCACTGTCATCAATTCCAGCACTGTGCTTGGCTCCAACTTTGGCACCAGCCTTCGCGATGGCTAACCACCTGTCTCCCACCCCTGCACCGTTGTCGACATCAACCTCGATGCAGGCACCTACAGCCCAGGTGCCAATGCAGATGCCTGGCCCCCTCCACCCCAGCAGCTCCTGTGAGTGTGCCAGTGCAGTTCCCTCTGGTGAGACTGATGCTGACGTTGGCTATGATGCCTATGGCCCCAGCACTGTCATGGGCACCACCACCTCCAATGCTTCCCCAGGAGTCATGTGACCCAGGGCAGACAGCAGCGAGCTTCCACCACCAGCACATGCTTCCTCCCCTCCATCGCCAGATGAAGCATTGGCAGGGACATCCATAGCTCCTGCATTAGAGGACAACAGAGTTCTACAGCAGTTGCTCTGCAGGGCTGCCCAAGGTTTGGGCATCAAGACTGAGGAGGTAGTTGAGGACACAGATCCCATGGTGGACATCCTAGTACTGTTGGGGCCTTCACGTGTAGCATAACCCTTCATAAAGACGGTGGTGGACACCACCAAGACTCTATGGCAGACACCAACATTTCTGCCACCCACTGCCAAATGCAATGAGTGCTGGTATTTCATCCCCTCCAGAGGCTTTGAGCATCTCTACCACCATCCGGCTCCGGATTCGCTGGTCATCGATGTGGCTAACCAGCAGAAGAGACAAGGTTTCCAAGGTCCTTCCCCAAAGAATAGGGATGCTAAACGCCTGAACCCCGTGGGTAGAAAAATGTACTCCACTGATGGTTTACAACTCCGTATTGCTAACCAGCAGGCTACTGTGAGCAGGTACTCCTATAACACCTGTGCTTTCATGGCTAAGTTCACGGAGCTCATCCCTTCGGACTCTTGGTCAGAGTTCACCGCCTTAATGGAAGAAGGGAAATTAGTCTCCCACGCTTCACTGCAGGCAGCCTTAGATGGTGCAGACGCTGCCAAAAGAGTCATGGCGACAGGAGTGGCTATGGGGTAGGTGGGCCTGGTTGCAAGTCTCAGGGTTACCCTACGAAGTCCAACAAACAATTCAGGACCTCCTGTTTGAGGGTGAGACTCTGTTTTCAGAGAAGACGGACAAACAGCTCCACAGCCTAAAAGATTCCCAAGCCACCCTCAGACCCTTGGGCTTGCATACCCCTGCCACACAGCAGAGACAATTCTGCTCACAACCTCTTCAAAGGTTCCAGCAGCAGAACAGCCAGGACAATTCTAGGAGAAGGAATGGGAGCGGTAGGAGAAGGCAACATTCCTCCGCTAATCAAGGCCAGCCCAAACCACCCTCTGGCCCTAAACCGGCCTTTTGAAGGTGCGGTTGAGGACAGTGCACCAGACCAGAGACTGGATTCACTCCGCCTTACCTTTTCCTCCCTACTATCCCCTTTCTACCGTGCATGGTCCAATATAACTTCAGACCGCTGGGTGCTTCGCTCGGTAGAGAGGTGATACTCCATCCAATTCTGTGCCCTCCTGCCCTTCCCTGTCCCTCTTCAGGGACCCTTCTCACGAGCAACTTATCATTCAGGAGCTGAAGTCACTTCCAGTACTAGGGGTGGTGGAGGAGGTTCCACTGGAACACAGGAGCAAGGGTTTCTATTCCTGCTATTTCCTAATACCAAAGGCTAAAGGCGGCCTAAGGTCTATCCTGGACCTGCGCAACCTCAACAAGTTTGTGAGGAAACTGTGGTTCCGCAGGGTCTCCTTGACCTCCATTATCCTTTCACTGGATCCAGCAGACTGGTATGCTGCCCTTGACTGGAAGGACGTGTATTTTTACATAGCAATCGGGCACAACCACAGAAAGTTCCTCAGGTTTGTGGTTAACAGTTCCCATTACCAATTTACTATCCTCCCTTTTGGCCTGTCAGCGGCACCTTGAGTCTTCACCAAGTGCATGGCAGTCGTTGCTGCCTTTCTGCATAAACATTAGATACAGGTGTTCCCATACCTCAACAACTGGCTGATCAAAGGCCAATCCAGAGCTCAGGAGACATTAATTAGAGCCACCTTTGAGAATCTGGGCCTCCTACTGAACAAGATGAAATCAACTCTGTCCCCAGTCCAGAGGACAGAGTTCATAGGAGCAGTTCTGAACTCAACCCAAGCCAGAGCATTCCTCCCGCAGGCGAGATTCCGGGCCCTCGAAGCCATAATCCAGGGACTCAGACAGTTCCCCACCACCACCGCGAGAAATTGTCTCAAACTTCTCGGCTACATGGCAGCCTGTATGTACGTGGTTCAGCACGCCAGACTCAGGCTTCAGCCGCTTCAGTCGTGACTTGCATCAGTGTACAGACCTGCCAGGGACAGCTTGGACAGGACTGTGACCCTGGCTTGCCCCATCCTTGACTCGCTCCTGTGGTGGACAGATGCTCAGCAGGTGGGCTCAGGAGTCCCCTTCGCTGCCCCACAACCATCCCTGACACTAGTGACGGACGCGTCAGCCTTGGGGTGGAGAGCTCATCTGGGGGATGACAGGACTCAGGGCCTCTGGTCACAGACAGATCTCAGTCTTCATATCAGTGTCAGGAAGCTCAGGGCGATACGTCTAGCATCAATCATTCCGCCTGTATCTAGCAGGTCGAGGTGTATCGGTCATGACGGACAATACGACCGCGATGTTCTATATCAACAAACAGGAGGGTGCACGCTCCTTTCCCCAGTGCCAGGAAGTCCTCAAGTTATGGGAATTTTGTATAGAGCACTCAGTCGATCTACAGGCGTCGTACCTTCCAGGGGTCCAGAACGAGCTGGCGGACAGCCTCAGTAGATCTTTTCACAGCTACGAGTGGTCTCTTCACCCGGATGTTCATCTTCGCTTTTCCAGAGGTGGGACTGTCCCCTGATCGACCTCTTTGCCACATGACGCAACAGGAAGTGTCAGCAGTTCTGCTCCTTCCAGAATAACAATGCGGGCTCTACAGCGGATGCGTTCCTCCTCCATGGTGGGGACCGCTTCTATACACCTTCCCACCCATACACTCATCCACACAGGTCTTGCTCAAGATCTGCAGAAACCGGGCTTGGGTCATTCTCATAGCACCAGCCTGCCCCCGCCAGCACTGGGACATGTCTCTCCTAGACATGTCAGTCAGAGCCCCGACTACCTTGCCGCTCTTCCCGGACCCTTTCACGCAGGATCACAGGCGGCTCCAGCACCTGAGCCTGAAGTCGCCGCATCTCACAGCCTGGAGGCTCTATGGCTGAATACGTTTTGAACAGAAGAGCTCGAACAAGTCAGACAGGTTCTCTTGGGCAGTAGGAAAGCCTCCACTAGGGCCATGTACCTGGCCAAGTGGAAGAGATTATCACTCTGATCAGCTCAGCATGACTTCCCCCTGGTGCTAGCCTCAGTGCCCCAGATTTTGGATTACCTTTTCCACCTAAAGTAGGAAGGTCTCTCCTTGTCTTCTATAAGAGTACACCTGGCTGCCATCTCGGCTTTCCACCCAGGGGTACAGGGCAACTCGGTTTTCACTAACTTCCTAGTTAGTAACATGCTCCCTGCTCTACTACTCCTACAAGGTCGCACCCTGGTGGCAATAACTTCAGCCTGAAGGGTGTCTGAGCTCAGGGCTCTAACGTCCGAGCTGCCCTACACCATGTATTTTAAGGACAAGGTTCATCTCAGGCCCTATCTGTCCTTCCTCCTGAAGGTGGTATCACAGTTCCACATCAACGAGGACATTTTCCTCTGGATTTTCTACCCCAAGCCTCATGCGAGCAGCAGGGAACAGAGGCTCTACACTCTTGACATCTGCAGAGCACTGGCCTTTTACATCAAAAGGACAAAACTGTTCAGGAAGTCAGTACAGCTTTTTTCGCAGTAGCGGACAGGATGAAGGGCCAGCCTGTTTCGACACAGCGCATTTCATCATGGATTGTGGCCTGGATTACTGAGTCCTACAGTCTAGCATGAATCCCAGCGCCCCCGATAATGGCGCACTCTACAAGGGCACAAGCTTCATCAATAGCTTTCCTGGCTCAAGTCCCCACCCAGGAAATTTGCAGGGTGGTGACGTGGTCATTGATGTACACTTTCGCCGCACACTATGCAATTACTAGGCAGGCCAGAGGTGATGCAGCCTTTGATAGAGCAGTACTGCAGTCAGTGGACAGCTCCAACCCCACCTCCTAAATTTGCTTGGGAGTCACCTGATTGGAATCGACATGAACAAGCACTCGAAGAAGAAAAAGCGTAACTGTTGTTGTTCAAGATGTGTTGTTCATGTCCAGTCTAATACCCACCCTCCTACCCCTCTGTTGGAGTAGCCGGCAAGAAGAAACTGAAGGGGTGGTGAGTCGGCAGGGCTATATATTAGGCACCATGAGGGCATGACTCCAGGGGGCCTCCAGGGCGACCCGACAGATTCTGCTAAGGAAAAAATCTTCCGACCTTCATACGCGTGCACACACCTGACTGGAATCAACATGAAGAACACATCTTGAAGATGTTATGAGAAGGTGTGTAATCGTTTTTTCTCCTGGTGGCATCTGACTCACATGATGAAAAGGAACATGCGTCAGGCCGCACTGCTTTGGATCGTTATCAAGCAGAACTCATCATCAGCATGGAAGCATGTCCTCTGGAATGGTGGTTGAAGCATGAAGGGACATATGAATCTTTAGTGTATCTGGCACGTAAATATCTTACGATGCTGGCTACAACATTGCCATGCGAATGCCTGTTCTCACTTTCTGGTGACATTGTAAGCAAGAAGCCGGCAGAATCATCTGCAAATTGTAACCAACCTTGTTTGTCTGAGTGATTGGCTGACCAAGAAGTAGGACTGAGTGGACTTGTAGGCTCTAAAGTTTTACATTTTTTATTTTTAATACAGTTTTTTTTTACATAATTCTACATTTGTAAGTTCAACTTTCATGATTGAGATTGCACTACAGTATTTGTATGAGGTAAACTGAAAAATACCATTTTTTAATTTTTTACAGTGCAAATATTTGTAATAAAAAATAAAGTGAGCACTGTACACTTTGTATTCTGTGTTGTAATTGAAATTAATATATTTGAAAATATAGTAAATATCCAAACATATTTAAAATAAATGTTATTCTATTGTTAACAGCGCAATGAATCGTGATTAATTTTTTTAATTGCTTGACCACCCTACTTCCAAGTTACTGCCAAGGTAAAGGCCCTTCCAGGTGTTGCCTTAACCATGGTCAGCGAAAAGGAGCAGAGACAATACTCTGGGCTCTGAATCAGTCTCTCGGCACTTCCTAGTCCATATTCCAGCCTGCAGGTAATTTATAGAAAGGATTTATCAGCTGATAGTATAAAAAGTGAGTTCAGCGTAAACATCCCCCACGCGCACGCACACACACACACAGCTGTTTTCTGGCTGGTGTTAATCAAGTTCGAATTTGAGAAATTTTGGGAATTCTTTTCTAACCACAAGGGCATCGTTTGCAAACAAGAAATTTTCTCTCTATACCCAATTATTTACTAATTAGTCCAGGTTTTTTGGTGAAAGGGCCAGAGTGTTTATAAGTAGAACAGGAATGTGACTGAAATCAGTTTCATGCATTGCTCCTCAAAGACCTACTGCACGCTTAGCACAGTACAGAATTTCAGGGGTTGCATTCATACGCTGCCCCTTCCCACCCCCAGCACAGGAGACAGGAATCCAGCAGCTGTCAGCTAAGAGTAATGAAATGTTACTGAATGACAAATAACTAGCAAGTAAAAGCTGGAGTTAATTGTTCCTAAGGCCACCCACTGCCAGCAAAGAAACCAGAGTGAGTGTTGGTATTCTCAATGAACCAACCAAGAAATGAGACCACAGCTAATTTAGAGGATTAAGGTGGATGTGCCTGCAGTAATTCAGAACCATTCTGCCAGTGCCAGGCTGAGGATCAAACACAAGGACTAATCTTTGCATGATGCAAACCAGCCCAACAAAGTGAAAGGATCTACAGTATCCAGAGAAGTCAGGCACTGACCATTACCTCATAAACAGGGCCCTACCAAATTCAGGGCCATGAGAAACAAAACACGGACCATGAAATCTGGTCTTTTGTGTGCTTTTACCCTATATTATACAGATTTCATGGGGGAGACCAGCGTTTCTCAAATTGGGGGTCCTGACCCAAAAGGGAGTTGCGGGAGGGTCGCGGTATTGCCAGCCTTACTTCTGCACTGCTTTCAGGGCTGGGGAGCCAGAGAGTGGCACCTGTTGCCTGGGCACCCAGCTCTGAAGGTGACACCCACCAGCAGCAGCACAGAAGTAAGGGTGACAATACCATACCATGCCATCCATTCCGGCAGCTGTTCTGCCTTCAGAGCTGGGCTCCCAGCCAGCAGCCACTGCTCTCCAGCTGCCCAGCTCTGAAGGCAGTGCTGCCACCAGCAGCAGCACAGAAGTAAGGGTAGCAATACCCCAACCCCGTCTACAATAACCTTGAACACCCCCCCCAACTCCTTTTTGGATCAGAACCCCTACAATTACAACACCATGAAATTTCAGATTAAAATAGCTGAAATAATTAAATTTACTGTTTTAAAAACCCTATGACTGTGAAATTGACCAAAAAGGACCATAAATTTGGTAGGGCCCTACCTGCAAATGAAAAAAACATCATTACTAAAAACTGCACACTGCCCTGCTTCATTCTTACAGCTGCAAGGCCGGTCCTGTATAAGAACATAAGAACAGCCACACTGGGTCAGACCAAAGGTCCATCCAGCCCAGTATCCTGTTTACCAACAGTGGTCAATGCCAGGTGCCCCAGAGGGAGTGAACCTAACAGGTAATGATCAAGTGATCTCTCTCCTGCCATCCATTTCCACCCTCTGACAGAGGCTAGGGACACCATTCCTTACCCATCCTGGCTAATGGCCCTTAATGGACTTAACCTCCATGAATTTATCCAGTTCTCTTTTAAACCCTGTTATAGTCCTAACCTTCACAATTTCCTCAGGCAAGGAGTTCCAAAAAACTTGCTTTTATTTGTTTTAAACCTGCTGCCCATTAATTTCATTTGGTGGCCCCTAGTTCTTATATTATGGGAACAAGTAAATAACTTTTCCTTATTCACTTTCTCCACATTGCTCATGATTTTATATACCTCTATCATATCTCTCTTAGTCTCCTCTTTTCCAGGCTTAAAAGTCCTAGCCTCTTTAATCTCTCCTCATATGGGACCCGTTCCAACCCCCTAATCATTTTAGTTGCCCTTCTCTGAACCTTTTCTAATGCCAGTATAGCTTTTTTGAGATGAGACCACATCTGTATGCAGTATTCAAGATGTGGGCGTACCATGGATTTATATAAGGGCAATAAGATATTCTCCATCTTATTCTCTATCCATTTTTTAATGATTCCTAACATCCTGTTTGCTTTTTTGATTGCTGCTGCACACTGCGTGGACATCTTCAGAGAACTATCCACAATGACTCCAAGATCTTTTTCTGATTAGTTGTATCTAAATTAGCCCCCATAATATTGTACGTAGAGTAGGGGTTATTTTTTCAATGTGCATTACTTTACATTATCCACATTAAAATTTCATTGCCATTTTGTTGCCCAATTCACTAGTTTCCTGAGATCTTTTTGAAGTTCTCACAGTCTGCTTCTCTAACTATCTTGAAGCAGTTATGTATAATCTGCAACTTGCCACCTCACTGGTTTACCCCTTTTCCTCCAATTTTAATGAATAAGGTGAAAGGATGTCGCTAGGACTGACCCTTGGTCGGGAACACCACAGTACCCCTCTCCATTTCTGAGAATTAACCATTTATTCCTCCCCTTGTCCCTGCTTTAACAGTCTCAATCACGAAAAGATTTCCCTCTTATCCCAATGGACAACTTAATTTACGTAAGAGCCTTTGGTGAGGGACCTTGTCAAAGGCTTTCTGGAAATCTAAGTACACTATGTCCACTGGATCCCCCTTGTCCACATGTTTGTTGACCCCTTCAAAGAACTCTAATAGATTAGTAAGACATGACTTCCCTTTACAGAAACCATGTTGACTTTGCCCAACAATTTGTTCTTCTATGTGTCTGACAATTTTATTCTTTACTCTACACTTTATTCTATAACTGGCCCACTGCCCTTATCCAGTAGCAGAGTAGCACTACACACCATAAAATCGTTGTTAACTTTATCATTCTGTGAACTGTTTTGTAAGCAAGAGAGAGAAAGCCCCTTCCTTGAGTCATCACCTTTCCCCGCTGCTGCCAGCTTTCACAATACTTGGTGTTTTTCTCCAAGGCTCAACTACCATAGTCCTGTGATTATGTGAGAATCTCAGCTTTCACTTTAATTTTCTAGCCCTTGTGGATGTGGAGAAAAAGCCAGGAAATGTGCCTAGCGTGTAATTGACCAGCTCAGAAGCCAGAAGGCAAAGAAAAAGAACCCTAACATATTATTTTAAAAAGTCTCACAATTTGGGGGGGTGACTCATAATTTTCAGTGCTCGGGACTGGAAATGCTTCTCCCCCCTGCATGGTTCTGGATGTCATTGTGCAGCTACCAGGGCATCACAGAGCATAGTTTGAGGATCACAGCACCAGGGAGCAAGTCAAAGAAAACATCCACATATGCAACAAGTGTCTCCTGCGCAGTTCAGTTTATGTTCTGTGGTGAAGAGAATGCTGAATCTCAGTGACAAAACAGCAACTAGTAGCAAGTCTCAATAGGAGTGGCCCTATCAGGCCAGTACTGCTATAGTGAACTCTGTATATAACTCTTCTCATCTGTCAGCAATGGCCAAACACCCCTCCACCCAACCTTTCCCTCATATTCAGCCCATCGATTTCCATGACTCCACTACTGCATTCAACCCCTCCTCCCTGTTCTATCCTGCACCTTCTGTGCTTCATGTATTGTCTCATTCTCCTTTGTTCACTCCTCCAATTGTGACCTGGCATGCTCTTGCATGGCAAAATCCTTTCCACTAACCTCCCAGCCCTGGGTTACTCCAGACAGCTGCTTCCTCCACTCCCATTTCCATGCCACTGAATACCTCTGAGCCAGTAAGGAGAGGAAAGATGGGCTAGTGGATTGGGCATTAGCCTAGAACCTGAGAAACCCAGGTTCTAGTCCCTGCTCTACCCCAGACATCTTACATGCCCTTGGTCAAGTCAATTAACCTACCTGTGCCTCAGTTCCCCATCTGTACAATACAGTTAATAGCCCTGCCCTGCCTCCCAGAGGTGAGTAAGGCTGAACACATTGCCCATGGTGAGCTCTCAGCTACTAGGGTGATGAGGGCTGCATCTGTGCCTCAGGTGACCAGATCGCCCATGTGCCCTGCTATACTCCGCAACATGCATTCCCACAACCAGGGACTGGCTTGCTTCTCCTCCTCCTCATACATGCCCTTCTCCCTTTCGGCAATTGCTTACTGACATTCTCAAAGGAAAATCAACAGCTGTGGTCTCCCTGCTCTCGCCCAAACCCTCTCTCCAGTCTCAAGCCTTCCACAACCTATTGCTATTCTTTGCCTTTCTAGCCTTTGCACTTAAATGGCAGTTTGTCCAGGCCAATAGCATGTGTCACATGGCATGGCTTTGGGAGGGATGGAATACGGCATGGGGCTCTGCACAGCCCCCTTGGAGTAGCATCAGGGCCCCCCTCCCCTCCAGAAAGATAGATATGGCAACATGAAGACCCCCTCCCCAAGTCTCCCAGTAGCACCTTCCGCCACACAGTCCCCTCAGCTGGGCTGGTGCTGACAATGCTCACCCTACCTCCCCCAAAGCAGTGGATCTTGGCATTAACACCTCAGAGAAATCCATAGGTCACTCATATCGGCACTACTGGTTCAGGCTGGCTGTAGGCTCAGGCAGATGTCACTGCATCCATGGATTGCGTTTTCAAGTTTCTCTTGGCAGCCAAAAGAACTAGAAATGTACTTTTGTTCAAGGGAACACCAAGGCTGTGATGTAATCACATGGTGCAGGAGCTAAGCCTGTGGCACCTATGCTTTGATCCAGCCCTTGCAGCATGTGTCCAAATTGACTCAACTGTTCAGTTCATCTTGAGGGAGTGGTATTCTATGGGTACATGATACAGGCTAACCCTAGAATTCTCACACAAGGGGGCAGCATTGGTCACACTTGCTGCTGATTACTTACATTACATTAAAATGATAAAGTACAAATATGTTTCCATGTCAGACAACAGTCAACCTTCCTGCCAGATAATTCATTGTGTCTTTATTTGTGCAGACATTTGCTAAAGAAGGGCCTTCAGTCACACTCCATGCAGGCATCTCATGAACTTACCTAACTCTGGGTTTTCAGTGAGAGAAAAGACGAGGGGTCTGCTGGTTATTGCAGGAGTGATCTGGGCAGCTGCATGGCATGAACCACACCTATGGAAGAGAAGGGGAAACATGTTTAAAAATCTTACAATCAACAGATTCATATGGCCAGAAGGGGCCAATGTTGTCATCCTGTTTGAATTCCTGTGTAACACATGCAGCAGGTCTTTCCTTAATTCCTGTCTGAAGCATCTTTTTTAGACAAAAAGCCTATCTTGCTTTAAAAATTCAGTGGTCAAGATTGCACCACAACCCTTGGTAAGATGTGCCAATATTTACTTACCCTAATTGTTCAAAATATGTGCCTTATTTCCCATCTGAATTTGTCTAGTTTTAATTGCCAGCCACTGGAGCATGTTATACCTGTGCCTGTTAGACCAAAGAAACCATTATCAAATTACTGTTCCCCATGTAGACACTTACCAACTGTGATCAAGTCATCCCTTAACCTTCTCTTTGTTAAAATGAACACAGATTGTGCTCTCTGTTTCCATCGCTATAAGGCATGTTTTTCTACCCTCTAATCATTTTTGTGGCTCTTCTCTGAACCTGCTCAAATTTATCAACATTGTTTTTGAATGGTAGATGTCAGAACTGGATGCAGTATTGCAGCAGCAGTCACACCAGTACCAAAAACAGAGGTAATATAAGTTCCCTTGTCCTACTTGATATTCCCGTTTGTACATACAATGATCGCATTAGCCCTTTCAGCCAAAATGTTACCCTGGGCGGTCATGTTGAGCTGATTAGCCACCATGAAATCCCATTCTTTCTCAGAGTCACTGCTTCCCAGGAGAGAATCCCCCAACCTGTAAGTAGGGCCTTCATTCTTTGTGCTTAGATGTGTACCGTTACATTTAGCCATATTAAAAAGCATATTGTTTGCTTGTGCCCAGTGTACTGAGCAGTCCAGATCGCTCTGTATTAGTGACCTGTCTGCTTCCTTTTACCACTCCCCCAGTCTTTGGATCAACTGCAATGTTTACCAGTGACTATTTTATTTTTTCTTTCAGGTCATTAAGAAAAATATCAACTAGCATACAGCCAAGAACTGTTCCCTGTGGGAAACCAGCTCGGATGATTCTCCATTTACAATTACTTATGAGACCTGCCATTTAGCCAGATTTTAATCCATTTAATGTGTACCCCATTAATTTTGTGTTGCTCTACTTTTTTAATCAAAATGTTGTGAGGTACCAATTCAAAACTCTTACCGAAGTCATAATATATTGCAGGAACACTATTACCTTTATCAACCAAACTTGTAATCTCATCAAAAAAAGATATCAAGTTTGTTTGACAGGATCTGTTTCCCATATACCCATGTTGATTGGGAATTATTACATTATCCTTCTATAATTCTTCATTAATTTAGTCTCATATCAGCCATTCCATTATTTTGCTGGGGATCAATGTCAGATTTATAGGACTATAATTATCTGCATTGTCTCATTTAATCTTTTTAAATACTAGTACAATATTAGCTTTCTTCCAGTCTTCTGAACTTTCCCCTATGTTCCAAGATTTACTGAAAATCATCATTAACTGTTTAGCTACCTCCTTGGCCAGCTCTTTAAAAACTCTTGGATGCAAGTTATCCAGACTTGCTGATTTAAGAATATCAAACTTTGGTAATTGCTGTTTAACATCCTCCTGCATTACTAGTGGAATGGAAAGTATTTCTTCATCATCATCATATGATATGACTACATAATCTGGCTTTTTCCCAGATATAGAACAAATATTTATTGAACATTTCTGCTTTTCCTGCATTATCGATAATTCTACCATTTCTACTTATCAATACTAGTGTTAGGATTCTTTTTGTTCCAAATATACTTTAAAAAATCATCTTATTTTCCTGATCAATGCTGGCCGTAGATTTCTCCTTGTGTCTTTTTGCTTCCCTTATCGTTTTTTACAATTCCTCGCTTCTAATTTAAGTTTATTACGACCAACTTCCCTTTTATGTTTGTTTTATTTTTTTAACCAATGTAGTCTTCTTTCTTGACTATGGCTTTTTGGGGCATTTAGTAAAATGTTCTTCAACAATTCCCAATTATCATTCACGTTTTTCTGTTTAACTTCAAGTATCTATATAACTGAAACCTTAATATTGCCATTTCAGACACACTGCTTCTATAAGACATATGAGGTTGCCTTTCCAGAGGTGCCAATACAGCTGAAGTCAAATGGGTTCTCAGCACCTCTGAAAAAGTAGTCCATAGTCCCAGCAATTGCATTAAAATAGATCTGAAATTAACATGGAGACACGTGCTAAACTGTATCACTGCTGACTTGCCTTTCTTTTTGCACCTATGTTCTTTCTGTCTCATATTCTGTGCACTTGCACCTATAATCACCCCCACTCCCACTCCACACACACATATAATTAAATAAAATCTGTGAGTGGGAACTTGTCTTCATATTTGTCTATATTGTACCTAAAACATTTTTTGAACTAAATAAATAATATTTCAACGTCTGATTGTACATATGCTGGATGTCTTGAAAAGAGGTAATTTTGCTTGAGAAGAACTTTCACACAGTGTGCTTTATGTGACCAGATTCTACACGCAGACAAAATAGAAAATGCAATTACATTTTATTACAAGGAATTTGGAAAACAGATTTTTTTTAACAAAGTTAGCTGTTTTAAAGTGTTACCTGGGGCTGTATATAATGGTTTTCACTCACCAATGTGAAATGTAATGAAAGACAGCAAAGTTGATTAAGCATGATTCAAACTGCATCTTAATTACTAGCTTCATTTTCTGAGGCAACAAGAAATAAAATGAAAAAAGAAATTAGTTTTACACATGTCATATATCTTTAGGAAAAGCCAATCAAAACCACCACCCTTAATATTCACAGAGGGTGCTTAGCTTGAGTTTCCCAGTGCTTTGAGCTATTTCCTTATAAGGTGGCCCATAAGAATTCTCATCTAAACTATCTGTTGGGGGAATTAGCAGCACATGTGTCTGAGTGCATGAGCTGCAAGGGCTGCAGATGCCTAAGAAAAGGCTTGTACATTCTTTGATGGACCAGTAGGAGTCTCGGTATAGAGAATTTGATTTTAATTTGGAAAACTGAAGCTTAGATTTTCAGGTTTTGCAGCAATGCTGAGATTCTTGTGAACTTCCTCTTAGATTCTTTTCTATGGGATATATAGTCAAATAATTTAAAAAATTAAAAATGTCAAAATTGCTTAGGCTGGAGGTCCAGCAGTTGGACAACTGCCATATGGCGTGTTATTCCTATTGCTCTATCTCAGGGCTTTGTCCTAGCACCTCTCAACATAGTATTTGAGTGCCTGCCACATAAAATTAATAGCAACAGCAAAGTTCCTTACGGATTTCATAGAGCCTTTGGTACCTCTCCCATTTTGGGGTAAGAAAACTGCTTAGGGAATGGGTTCTTATTATGCATTTCCTTTTTTTTTCTTTTGATAGGGGTTTATAAGTAGAAGGAGTGTCCATGATGGGAGTGTCATTTTTATGATGAAAAGCTTACTGCCTTATTTGACCTGCTGGCTAACAGGATCTCCTTGCCATAGGATGTGTGGATAGAATGAACTGTTACCACTAGAATGCTGCTTTCCGTTACTATTACCCAGGCCATAGAGACTGACAGAATCTGATTTCTGTGACATTCAAAGGGCAGTTTCTCTAAACTGCAGAAATTTATTGCATGATCTCCAGAACTGCAGCCTCACATTTGTGAGTGATGAGTTGAGAAGATGCTTTTATGTAATCTCAGGCAGCAGCGTGAATGTGAGGGAGTGAATTAAATTTGCCCAACACCTGCCTATTGTGTAGCACATCTGGCTCTAGTTCATCAGCCATACTTGACCTAGGTCTTTAACTAGCCAATACACAGAATGTTTGCCCTTTGTATGTTAATAAACAATAATTTGTGCTTCTGCAGTATCTTCCATCCAAAGATACTATTTTATGAACATCAATTAAAAAAATCTCACAGCTCTGTGTGAAGTAATTATTTTCCATATTGATTGGATGGTGAAAGCTACAGAGAAACAAATTAACCTTCCCAAGGCTACAAAGCAATTCAGTGGTATAGCTGTGACAAGAATACAGAACTCTACTTCAGTCCTGGCTTCACCACTATACCACACTCTCTCCCCAAAGACCACACCTCACAAGCACTAATGACAACTATACAATGGGTAAAATCCTGGTGCCACTGAAGTCAAAGAGAGTCTTTCCAACTGGCTGCAGTAGAACAGGATTTCATCCTATATTATCTGAAGAATGTAGAAGTTCAATGCTGAGCTCAAAAGGTGACACACCAGATGAAAATTTGGTCTTCCGAAACAAATTTTTAACAAATTTTTACATGTTGCTACTCTGATTGTGTTGTCCTTAATAGGGAAAGGCATGGAGTTGGCTGACATGATGGTCCAAAGAAACATTGATACACTCTGGGTGCAGGACACCAGATAGTTAGGAAATACAACCTGAGAACTGGGTCTGGGCTGTAAGCTGTACTATGCAGGTGGTGGTGGACAGAGAAATGGTGTAGGAGTGGTGATTTGCAATGAACATTGTAAAAGTGTTTGGGAAATCACTAGGGTGAATGACTGTTTAATTGTCTCCGAATACAAGGAAAGGAGTGCACGTTATTTGTGGTATTGGTATACACCCCACAACAGAGAAGGAAGAAATCAGGCAGAGCCTGCAAAACTTAGCAGATATGGCTGGACCACAGAAATTACTGCTGATCCTGGGAGATTTCAATGCTCATGGGTAGTGCCCTACCAAATTCACAGCCATGAAAAATGTATCACAGGCCATGAAATCTGGTCTCCCCCTGTGAGATCTGGCCTTCTGTGTGCTTTTACTCTATACTACACAGATTTCACGGAGGGAAACCAGCGTTTCTTAAACTGGGGGTCCTGACCCAAAAGAGAGTTGCAAGGTTATTTTAGGGGGGTCATGGTATTACCACCTTTACTTCTGCTCTGCCTTCAGAGCTGGGTAGCTGGAGAGTCGTGGCTGTTGGCCAGGCGCCCAGATCTGAAGGCAGATCTTCGCCAGCAGCAGTGCAGAAGTAAGGATGGTAAATACCATACCAGCAGCCACCGCTCTCCAGCTGCCCAGCTCTGAAAGAAGCACCACTGTCAACAGCAGTGCAGAAGTAAGGGTAGGGGTACCACAACCCATGCTACAATAACCTTCCAACCACCACGCAAACTCATTTTGGCGTCAGGACTCTTACAATTACAATACCATGAAATTTCAGATTTTAATAGATGAAATCATGAAATGTATGATTTTTTAAATCCTATGACCGTGAAATTGAGCAAAATGGACCATGAATTTGGTAGGGCCCTATTCATAGAATAGAATAGAATCATAGGGATTCAATTTATTCAAGCTCTGAACAAATACTGGGACAGTATGTGCTGGGATTGGAGAATGCAGCAGGTACCACACTGCTTGACTTGCATTTAGACAATCAGTGGGTGACTGCCAAAACTTGGTTTAAGAAATGAGGAAGTCATTGCTACATGTACTGACATGGTGAAGTAAGCATGCAAATAGATTTCTTGCTAACCTGAATGAACCAAAGGAAGATGATTAAGGATTGTAATGTCATCCTGAGTGAAACAGTCGCACCTCAACACAAGCCATTATTGGTAACGGTTGCAGCTTGCAAATGGACACAGCATGAGCTTTGCTCTAACAATACTGTAGTAGAGCAGTTGGCCCGCTCCTAAAAAAGGCTAGGCTGATTGGGGAAGCAGCCAAAGCTGGGGCCATGCCCCAATCAGGCCACAACTGGCCCTATAAAAGGGCTGTGCCAGGGGCTGAGTCAGTCTCTGTCTAGGTGGGGAGGGAGAAGGACCTGGCTGCCTGAGTGGCAGGTACCTGAACTGGAGCAGTGCTGGGGAAAAGGGCAAGAGGAGCTCAGAAGCTCCAGACTAGCAACTCCCCAGGCTGATGCCTTGTTAAAGGCCCAAAAAGGTACTAGGGCTGCAGAGAGGTAGCCCGGGGTTAGGCAAAGGCAGCAGGACCTAACCCCTTGTCAGTGATGAGTGGCCATTGCAGATTGCAGTTGCCCCAGTGAGAGGGGGCTAGATGATGACTGGAAGTAGCCACCGAGGCAAGGTGGGGATAGAGGGTTGGGGGTTCCCCTGGGAGAGGAAACCCAGATAGTGGGTTACTACTGGGGCAGAACCCTGAGGAAAGAAGGGCATTGGGGTCTGGGAGGGACATGGGGGCCAGCAACAGGCGAGACACCGGCCAGGAGGAGACACCACAGGGTGAGTCATCGCTTTGCTACAGATGCACACATCAGATTGTGGAGACTGAGCAGGGCAACTTCAGATAAGTTTAGAGAGACAGTCACAAGGTTTGAGCCAAGAACTACTCAAACTGGAATAACAAAAGAGAAGTGGTGTATCTTTGAGCAAGGGATTGGACTAGATGATCTCCTGAGGTCTCTTCCAACCCTAATATTCTATGATTCTATGATTCAAGAATATATAGATCTGAGAAGCTGAGATCCTGCACATGCTAAGCTGGGCAGACCACAATCTCATGAAGAACGGCAGTGGAATGAGGAGGTGCAGAAAGCAGTTTAAAAAAAAAAGAGAGAGAGAGAGAGAGAGAAGCCAGAAAGGTGATGGAAAGCAGCTCTTAGGAAGAAGTGGTCGCCACCTATAGAGCTTCCAAATGAACAGTAAAGCAACTGTCAGGGGAAAAACCTAGTGTTAGATGAGCTGTATAATGAGTTGATCAACTGCCCTCAACTTGACAAAAAAATATATGTGATTGTGTCGACAAGAAACAAAAGGAAAGAAGATAGAATGAACATACAATTTGTAAAGAATGTAGGGGAGCAGACTGTTTGTGACCAGAGACATGGTATGTAACTGATGGTGAGAATACTATGAGAGTCTGCTTAATGAGAAAATAAACTTTTTTAAGCTACACTACTATTATGTCAACTGATAATTACGGCTGTCAATGATCTGTCAGAAGCAGGTATCAAGGCAGCACTGCTGAAGATGGCACTTGGAAAACCAGCAGGTCTGGAGAAAGTCATGATAGAAATGATCAAAGCCTTGAGAGAGGTTGATGTATCCCAAAAGTCCTAAAAGAATGGAGAAAGCCAATACTGGTGGTAATATACTAACAAAAAGGTGACATAAATGACTGTTCGAAGTACCAATGAATTAAATTGCGGTCCTGCTGCATGAAACTGTTGGAGAGAATCATAGACAGTCACATTTGCCAAATAGTAGAGCCCATTTTAAGAAAAGAGCAGTGGTTTTAAAAAAAGAAAAGAGGTAACAGAGGATATGTTCATAGCTAGAGGGTTGGTGGCAAAGAAACTACAGGGAAACGCTGAATATGGTTGGGCTTCCCTCAATTTGGAAAATGCATTCAACAAAGTAGCTAGGTAACTGCTACAATTCTATGGGGTACTTAGGAAGCAACAATCAGTTGCACACATGAGAAATGACTGCCTAGGAAGGAGTACTGTGGAAAGGGACCTGGGGGTCACAGTGGACCACAAGCTAAATATCAATCAACAGTTTAACGCTGTTTCAAAAAAAGCGAACGTCATTCTGGGCTATATTAGCAGGAGTGTTGGAAGCAATACAGGAGAACTAATTCTTCCTCTCTACTCCACACTGATTAGGCCTCAACTGGAGTATTGTGTCCAGTTTTGGGTGCCACATTTCAGAACAAATTGGAGAAAGTCAAGAGAAGAGCAACAAAAATGATTAAAGGTCTAGAAAACATGACCTGTGAGGGAAGGTTGAAAAAATTGGGTTTGTTTAGTCTGAAAAAGAGAAGACTGAGAGAGAACATAACAGTTTTCAAGTACATAAAAGGTTGTTACCAGGAGGACAGAGGAAAATTGTTCTCATTAACATCTGAGGATAGAACAAGAAGCAATGGGCTTAAATTGCAGTCAGGGAGGTTTAAATTGGACATTAGGAAAAACTTCCTAACTGTCAGGATGGTTGAGCACTGGAATAAATTGCCCAGGGAGGTTGTGGAATCTCCATCATTGGAGATTTTTAAGAGCAGGTTAGACAAACACCTGTGAGGGATTGTACTAGATCAGGCGCGAGCAAACTACGGCCTGCGGGCCAGATCCAACCTGTCAGGACTTTGGATCAGGCCCACGGGATTGCCAACCCCATGGGACCATGGGCCCCGTATCACACCCGGAAGCAGCCAGAACCATGTCCCCGTGGCCCCTGGGCGGGGGCAGAGGGCTCCGCACGCTGCCCTCGCCTGTAGGCACCACCCCTCTGCAGCTCCCATTGGCTGGGAACAGAGAACCGCAGCCAATGGGAGCTTCAGGGGAAGCACCCGCAGGCTAGGGCAGCATGCGGAGCCCTCTCCCCCCACTCCAGGGACCGCAGGGACTTGGTGCCGGCAGCCTGCAGGAGCAGCATGGGGCCAGGACAGGCAGGGAGCCTGCCTGAGCCCCGCTGCATGCCACCGCCACCCTGGAGCCGCTCAAGGTAAGCAGCACCAGGCCAGAGCCCGCACTCCAAATCCCTCCTGCACCTCGCACCCCAACCCCCTGCTCTGAGCCCACTCTGCACTCCTCCCTGCACCCCAACCCCCTGCCCTGAGCCCCCTCCCGTACACCCCACACCCCTCCTGTGCCCCAACCCCTTGCCCTGAGCCCCTTCCTGCATACCACACACCCTCCCACACCCCAACCCTCTGCCCCAGTCCTACATTCATGGCCCTGCATGCAATTTTCCCACCCAGATGTGGCCCTCAGGCCAAAAAGTTTGCCCACCTCTGTACTAGATAATACTTAGTCCTGCCATGAGTGCAGGGGACTGGACTAGATGACCTCTTGAGGTCCATTCCAGGCCTCTGATTCTATGATCTTGTCCAGATGGTGATGGGTTTCTGTGATGGTTCCATGAAAAAAGTAGACACACCTTTTGGTTGTAACATAGGGTTTTGAGGTGAAGGTTGGACTCCACCAGACATCAGTGTTTAGTCCATTACTATTCATAATTGTGATGGACTTCATCAGTAAGCAAATCCAAATGGAAGGCGGTACACAGTTTATCTATGCAGACAATATTGCACTTAACAGCTGACACTAAGGAAGATTTTGATGCCTGGAACAGGGAACTAATAAACTCTGGCCTAAAAATGAGTAAATAAAAGACTCAAGTCATGTAGGTGACTCGTGCAGAAACAATACAGATTAGTATTAACATTGCAGGACAGCACCTAAATTGGGTTTCTGCATTTTAAGTAATTTGGGGGCTGGTTAGCAGCAAATGGAGAAATCAAGAGAATTATAAGCAAGGCTGTTGAGCACAGGGGAAATCTGGCGCAAGATAGGTGGAGTGATTTATGATACACAGATTCCCAGACTACTTAAGGGACGATACAAAAACATGGCAACCCCAGCTCTTGTGTACAGATCAGTCATGTGTGACCTGTTGTATTAAAGTAGATGGAAAATGGGGCCGAGCGTATTAATATAACACAGTTACTGTTCAACATTTAAACAATGTTAAACAAAGTTCCAGGTTTGGTATACAGAGATCTCAGCCTGCTTCATACCCCAGGAAACCACCATCAACAATCCTTTTAACCTTTTATTAAAGATAAGAAAAGAAGGACCTGGCCCAGGGAAACAAATACCAGCAATTAGTAAAGGGGTGCAGCACAAGGTTGGTATACTTAAAGGGTCCTTGAGTTGAGACCCAGAGCAATGGGTGGGACCAGGTCCTACCCTACCAGCTGCTGGGGGAAGTGGCTATGTCCTAAGGAAAAGAATTATAATTGTGGTATCCCAGGGAAGTGGGCTACACTGGGACTGCCTCAGCAGGGAGTTGTGATCAGAGATCTGAGTTGAAGAGGGATGGCTCAGCAGGAGGGCTGGGGTCAATGAGGACTCAAGTAGAGATAAGGAGTTCCCAGGGAAGAAGTGTCATAAACAGATAGCTAAGGGTTAATGTTTCTTTTACCTGTAAAGGGTTAACAAAGGGTACCAAACATCTGACCAGAGGACCAATCAGGAAACCAGATTTTTCAAAGCTCAGAGAGGGAATTTTTGGGGTGTGTGTCTTTTGTCTGTGTCTCTGCTCTGTGCTCTCTCGGCTCTGAGAGTAATCTTTCTGTCTCCAGGATTCTAATCTTTTGTTTCCAAGTTGTAAGTACAAAGGTAAAAAACAATAGGCTTATATTGGTTTTTTTTTGTATTTACATGTGTGTAGTTTTCTGGAATGTTTTAAATTGCATATCTTTTTGGATAAGGCTGTTTATTCATTTTTCTTTTAAGCAATTGACCCTGTATATTGTCAACCTTGATACAAAGATCATTTTTATGTCTTTTTTTCTTTCTTTTTATATAAAGCTTTCTTTTTAAGACCTGTTGGATTTTTTCCTAGTTAGAACTCACCAGGGAAGGTGGGGAGGAAGAAAACAGGGGGGAAGGGGAAATCTCTTGTGTCAGAGTTCCAAAGCTTACATTTGCAGGTACTCTGACTGAGGGTGAAAGAAACTTGATCTCTCTGTGTTTGCATTTCAAGGACTTGAAACACAGTAACCTCCTAGTGTACCCAGGGCGGGAAAATCTGGGGGGAAGTAAAGAGGGGGAAGGGAGGTGGGTTATTTCCCTTTGTTGTAAGACTCAGGGCATCTGAGTCTTGGGGTCCCCCAGGGAAGGTTTTGGGGAGACCAGAGTAAGGCAGGCACTGGAATCCTGTCTGGTGGCAGCGATATCAGATCTAAGCTGGTAATTAAGCTTGGAGGTTCATGCAGGCACCCACATTTTGGACGCTAAGGTTCAGAATTGGGACTTATGTGTATGATATGGTGGCAGAGGTGGGATTAAGATAAGAATCCAGAAGGCAGTAGGAATATTATTTTTCTTTTTCTCTACTAGGGCTTTTAAGCAGAGAGAAAGGTTTGGTTTTAAAAGGAGCCAGAGAGAAAAAAATTTTTTTTCTGTTTCTCTCAGTATGCTCAGTTTGGCTTGCATATTAAGCAAGGAACCATTAAGCTGACAAAGGGACTTTTGTTAAGCAATAGAACTCCCATTGTGAGTCAAATACCCAGCAAGACACACGTGCAAATAAAGTTGTTTGCTGGTTTAATTTACATGTAAAAGAGAGCTCGAAGAAGGAAAAAAAAGGCTCTGTTGCTAAGCAACCCCAGCAAGCCAACAGAGAATCAGCCTTTCAGGCAGTAAACACCAGTGCTGAAGCACTCCAGGCACTGAGCAGCAGAGGGCACTGTTAACAGAAGACAGCAGGAACCAGGATGTCATGAAAACCAGAAGCAGTACAGCTGGAAGCAATGGAAAAACAGATAGAACTACTAAGGACACAAATGGCCAGAGACGAGGCAACTCACAAACAAGAGATGGAAAGGCTACAAAAACAAAAAGCAGCCAAAGAGGCAGCCCACAAAAGAGAACAAGCAGACAAAGATGCAGCCCTCCAAATGAAGGAGGGAGACACACACAAAAATGAAAAAACGAACCAAAAGAAAGTGAAGGAGAGGGAAAACAGAGAAAGCATGAACGGAAGTGAACAGTGCTAAGCGACCAGAACCCAGCCAATCCTAACAAGAACCCTTCGCCAAATAGAGTGACCACAGCACCTAAGAATTTCCACCTATCAAGGCCAGGTGATGACACTGATGGCCTTCTAGAAAATTTAAAAGAGCTCTGCATGGGTACAGCATCTCTGAAGACCAGTAGCATGTAGACTGAGGTCACAGTCAGTGGAACCCTAGCAAGGTGGCAGCTGAAATCAAAGGACAGACATGACGATTATAAACTGTTCAACCAAGGCAGATTCAGAATGGGGATAACCCAGATCATGCCTGCGCGTCTTCAGCCACAAAAGTGGAAATCAGATGTGTCATTTCCCAGTACACGCCTACTTTATTTGGAAAGAATTATGAGGCCTGGTTATACGGGAACCAATGTTAAATCCACGGACAACTGCACTCCATACAAAGGATGCAGTTCTTGGATGGTGTTCCTAGATCGGACATAACCTGGTACATACAAGATGGAAACCCAAGAATCTCACCAAGGCAGTGGGAGATTGGAAGCCATGGATGGAAGTGGCAGAACAAGAAACTACTGTCAAGGGGAATGAATTACCCAGGGGCACACCGACATAAACCTACAACGAGCGGCAACCCAAGACCCCACCTACACCAAGGTAAAGCCACAGACACCCTTACTTCCAGCTCACCAGTCTCAGTAACCACCTCGACCCAGTGACCCCTCAGCTGAAGCATGCTTTAAGTGTAATGAACTGGGAATATTTAAGGCCAACTGCCCAAAAAAACCCCACCCGGGCAAGTCATTCACCACCATCACACAAAGATCCCAGGCCCAATGGCCTTCTATTCAATCCCCGAACGAAGGGAAAAATTCAGAGGTGGGCGGGAAAGAGGTTTGCGTTGGAAGACACGGCACAAGTGTCAGCTATCCACCAATCCTTCGCTGGTCCCAAACTCATCAACCCAAGGCCCAAGTGACCATTACCCCTTCATGTCACAACTGTAGACTTGCCTACAGTGACATGCCTTGTCCAGTACAAAGGCTGGTCAGGAATGTGCTTTTGCCAGTCTATACAATATTCCATCCCCCATTGCTACGGGGGAAGACTTGGCCAACACACGGGTGAGTGGCGAAGAGAGTGGGAATCGTTACACGCAGCCAGCCAGCCAAGCTTCCCGACCCATTCCTGCTTCCTGAGCGTCCACAGGAAACCCGTCTGTGTTACCAGGAGACCCAGACGAGTAGTCTAGTAACCCATGATCCCCTGCCAACAACTTGAAACAGCAGCGCACCTTCCAGTCCAGGCCGGAACTGGAAAGCAACCAGCGCACCGCAATTGCAACCACTCTGTCAATCTGCAACGCCGAGGGGCCAGCGAGCCTGAACTGGAGAACAACAGCAACGCATAGCGAAGAGGCCTCAGCCAGAGCCTGAAATACCACCAGGTGCACCAGGAAGAGTGGTTCACCAGCAACGGAAACAACCCCATCACCTACATCACTTCCAGAGGACAAGCCCAAGTCCCACAGTCTGAGGAAGAACTGTGTCGTCAGCTCAAGTACATTCCAGACTGAGCAGGAAGCAGTGACGCCTTCAGAAAGCTTGGGGTGCCAGCACGGAGCGGACCCATGCATCTCAGCTTCTTCTAACATCGGTTTGTTATAGACCAAGACTTCTTTTATACAGGGCAATTCTTTCGGGTGGAACCAGGAAGAATGGCAGCCACAAAACAGTTGGTGCGTTTAACTAAGTACGGGGAGCTTCTTAAGGCTTAGCCCCATGATCATCCAGTGACGCCGTCTGGGGGTGAACAGACCAAAGACAGGTTGGGCAAGTCTTCACTGGGAGGGATGGGCAAGGGACGTTGCCACTAGTCCCGGTCTTGTGAGGTGCTGCCAAAGAGGTGGAAAGCCCCAAGATCTGGTCAGGCCCTCTCCGCCAGCTCCCCATAATTGGGGGGGTCCCATTTCAGCAGCATGCTGGTGGAATTCTGGTCCGTTTCCCAAGAAAGACGCCAGAGAAAAGCAGTACGTTATGACTTCATGGACTTTGCCTACCCGATGCGGAAGCAGTAGTAGCTTAGGCAACACCAGGGTAAATGATGTGCCAGGCCCTATAGACATTTTTGCCCGGGTAGAGTGGCCCTCCGATATCCTTCACAGATTCATGATCTAATTTCCCGGCGGCACGACGAAGCTTTGGCGAAACTTATGACGTGGATCACTTGGTTGCCCACCCCGGACCACCATCAACATGGCTGCGTCGAAAGTTTAATGGAACTTTGGGGACCATGATTCGTAAATTGCAACGACAACACTCCAATAATTGGGACCTAGTGTTGCAGCCGTTGCTCGTTTGCTTACAGGGCTCTGTACCATCATCTCAGTTTAGCGTTTTCATCATTTGAATGGTGTATGGCCACTTGAGGTTAAGGGCCATTACAGTTGGTGAAGCAACAATGGAGGGGTTTACACCTCTCAGGAACTAACATTCTGGATTTGTGCAATCTCCAAGCACTCCGACACTCTTTTTAGCCGTTGCCTAAAGAAACAGGATTACTCAGGAAGAGCAAAATCGCGCCTGGTATGATAAACATCCAGAGAGTTTCTTTCAAGGCAGGAGAGGGTTATGGTTCTTAAAGGCACAAACAGGCCATAAGATGGAGCATCATGACTGGAAAGGGCCATCACAGTCCAAGAGTGCCTGGAGCTGTTAACTACCTCATTTCATTTCCCAATTCCTCACTCTAAAAACCAAAGTGTACCATTGTTAATTCTCTCAAAGCCCTTTATTCCAGAGATACTCACGGATTTGTCATGTTTACCGTCCAGGGAGGAGATGACGCTGAGTGGCCTGACGTGTCAGACTATGAAGGAAAAAGGCCGGTGCATGGACGAGGTGAACCTGTCACCACCTGGAACGCCTGCAGCGACGACAATCGCACGAGCTGTGCATAGCTTCGCCCCATGCTTCTCAGCCACTCCAGGACGAACTGACACAGGCATACCACTCCATTGGACACAGGTTAATGCCTCCCCCAAATTGAACACCACCCTACGGGTGTCCTCCTCATGCCCAAACTGCTATAAACGGCGAGATCAGAACAGCTACAGATGGGTTTATAATACGCTCATTCTACCAGTGCATGGGCATCTCCAGTGGTTTGGTACCCAAACCAGATGGGGGAAATACGCTTTTGCGTGGACTAC